>NC_085846.1:893512-1133943 GCF_035594765.1 Anolis carolinensis | reverse complement strand
GGGCCATCCGGTCCAACCCCATTCTGCCAAGAAGCAGGAAAATCGCATTCAAAGCACCTCGGACAGATGGTCATCCAGCCTCTATTTAAAAGTCTCCAAAGAAGGAGCCCCCATCACACTCCGGGGCAGAGAGTTCCACTGCTAAGGAGTTCTCCTTACAGTTAGGAAGTTCTTCCCAATGTTCAGGTAGACTCGCCTTTCCTGTAGTTTGAATCCATTGTTCCATATCCTTGCTTGCTCCCTCCTCCCTCCACTCACATCTTGATCCCTGGCCCTCACCATGTCTCCTGTCAGCCTTCTCTTCTGCAGGCTTAACATGCCCAGCTCTTTTGGCCACTCCTCATAGGGATTGTTCTCCAGACCCATGATCCTTTGAGTCGCCCTCCTCTGGTCCACACAGAATTGGACACCGTGTGATTCCAGCTAAAGTGGTCTGACCAAGGTGGAATAAAATAGGGGGGAGCATGACTTTCCTGGATCTAGGCACTACGTTCCTCTTGATGCAGGCCAAAATACCATTGGCTCCAAGCCAGGCATCGTCCCTCATTCTGTATCTTTACTTTTCATTTTTTGTGCCTGTGGAGCGTCTTGCATTTGTCCCTGTCGAGGTTCATTGTGTTCATTTTGGTCCATCATTTCAAATCTCTGAAGATGGTTTTGGATCCTGTTGCTGTCTTTCTTCTGGAGTCTTGGCTCTCCCTCCCCATTTGGTCCCGCCTGCAGACTTGATGATCCTGCCTTCTAGCCCTTGTAAGTCTCTGACCTTCGGGGTCCCTTCTCTGACCTTAGAGGTACCTTCTCTGACCTTAGGTGTACCTTCTCTGACCTTGTCTGACCTTAGGCTTACCTTCTTTGACCTTTGAGGGATTTGAGGGTTTGAGGGATTAAGGGTTTTATTTAGGCTTTGAGGGTTTTATTTAGGCTTTGAGGGTTTGAGGGCAGGAGGGATTGAAGGTTTTAGGGTAGGATGGTTTGAGGGTTTTATTTAGGGTTTGAGTGTTTGATGGTTTGAGGTTAGCAGGGTTTGAGGGTTTCAGGGTTTTATTTAGGGTTTGAGGGTTTACATGTACAAATACGCGAAGGGAAGTCATAGGGAGGAGGGAGGGAGCTTGTTTTCTGCTGCCCTGCAGACTAGGACGCAAGGGAACAATGGCTTCAAACTACAGGAAAGGAAGGAGATTCCACCTGAACATCAGGAAGAACTTCCTCACAGTGAGGGCTGTTCGGCAGTGGAACTCTCTGCCCCGAACTGTGGTGGAGGCTCCTTCTTTGGAGGCTTTTAAACAGAGGCTGGATGGCCATCTGTCGGAGGTGCTTTGAATGCGATTTCCTGCTTCTTGGCAGAATGGGGTTGGACTGGATGGCCCATGAGGTCTCTTCCAACTCTACTATTCTATGATTCTATTCAAGCTTGCTCATTCACATTTCCTTAAACAGACACGGGTTCTTTCTCCCACCCTGGACATCATGCCACGTGTGTGTGTATACACACACATCTATATGTACATATATATATACACACACACTCACATAAGATCCTATGAAGATACCATTAGCTGCAGGTGCAGGTGAAACATCAAGAGAGAATGCTACCATAACATGGCCAATCGGCCCAGAAAAGTCACAACCACAGCAGCCTAGGGTTTATATAGTTCCTTCCAAACTTTTCATGTACATTTCTCTAATCTCTTAACATTGGAAAGACCGTGTTAATCCTACATCCAGTGACAGAAATCCTAACTTTTTGGACGATCTCCATTTATTGGGTCCTACCATCTGTAGCAGAGTGGAGGGTAGGACCTGAACCCCAGAAGTAAAGGTGAAGCCCATACATATGGTATTAAGGCCTGAGCGTGAATGAATCCTATCCGGTCAAGAAAGAGCAAGACACACACAAATTAATGTGGTTCTTTCTACGCTTTTTATTTCACTAAAAGATGACAAAGGAAGAGGAGGAAGCCGTTCATTGGTGCAAGACTCGAATTCGGAGTCTGGAAGAGGAAGGCGATAGAAGGCCTTCCATTCTGGTTACGCAAAAGTGGATCCATTCCATCCCACGTTGGCAGCATTCATGTCATAATAGTTGATGTAGACCCTGCAGGAATAGGAGGAGATATGTTACGCATAGGTGTGTGTATTATATAAATTATATATACCATGCGTGGCCCAACTTCGGCCTTCCTTCCATCCAGGTGTTTTGGACTAACTCCCACCATTTCTAACAGCCGGTATATTATTATTATTATTATTATATTTCATAATTCTATTTTATAATAATACTAGCTGTGCCTAGCCACGCGTTGCTGTGGCAAAGTGGTGGTGGTATTGGTTAAAAATTGTTGTGTAATTTTTATTTGACGTTATTTGCATTTTTAAATTAATTTTATTGTAAGTTATATTTTTATTTACTATATTTATTATTTTCTTGTATTATTTTTAGTTATTTTCTGTTATTATAGTAGTTTATTGTATCAATTTTTTAGTGTTTTTTATTATTTTTTCTTGGGTTGCTAGGAGACCAAGTTGGAGGAGCTTGGCCTTCTAACTGGCAGCAATTGGATAAAAGCAATTATTCCTCTCTCTCTAATTAGGACTTTATTTTTCTTTTCTTTTTGTTGTATCAACCTAGAGGCGTGGATGATGGGTTGTGTTGTCAAATTTCGAGGTTGGGGGGCCTGTAGTTTTGTTGTTTTGTGGGTCGCCATGATGCCATCACTCTTTTATATATATAGATTGTATAATTTTGATATTTATCATATTGTTTTGTATTATTGTATCTTATATTATAATATTTTATTATTTTATTTTAATATATTATTTAGAATCATAGAGTTTGAAGAGACCTTGTGGGCCATCCAGTCCCACCCTCATGCCAAGAAGCAAGAAATCACATTCAAAGCACCCCCGACAGATGGCCATCCAGCCTCTGCTTCAAAGCCTCCAAAGAAGGAGCCTCCACCACAGTCCGGGGCAGAGAGTTCCACTGCTGAACAGCCCTCATAGTGAGGAAGTTCTTCCTAATGTCCAGGTGAAATCTCCTTTCCTGTAGATTAAAGCCATTGTTCCACGTCCTAGTCTCCAGGGCAGCAGAAAACAAGCTTTCTTCCTCTTCCCTAGGACTTCCCCTCACATATTTATCCATGGCCCTCCTCATGTCTCCTCTCAGCCTTCTCTTCTGCAGGCTAAACATGCCCAGCTCTTTAAGCCGCTCCTCATACAGCTTGTTCTCCGGACACTGGAGATATGTTTTATATTCTTCTTCTTATCTTATTATTTTTTTTAATATTTAACAATATAATTATATTATTTTCATAATATATAATTTTAAAATATATTATTATTGTATTATAATATTATATTATTATTACTGATTATATTTCATCATTATTTTATTATAATATATTGTTTTTAATATTATTATATTGTTTTATATTATTCTTATAGGTTATATTATTATATTATTTTAATATTTATCATAATTTATTATATCGCTTTTATAATATATTATTTTTGTATTATAATATTATTATAATATTTTAGTATTATTACTGGCTGTTAGGAATTGTGGGAGTTGAAGTTCAAAACACCTGGAAGGAAGGAGGGCCAAAGTTGGTCCATTCTTGGTATACATATACAGTAGAGTCTCACTTATCCAAGCCTCGCTTATCCAAGCCTCTGGATAATCCAAGCCATTTTTGTAGTCAATGTTTTCAATATATCATGATATTTTGGTGCTAAATTCGTAAATACAGTCATTACAACATAACATTACTGCGTATTGAACTACTTTTTCTGTCAAATTTGTTTTTTAACATGAAGTTTTGGTGCTTAATTTGTAAAATCCTAACCTAATTTGATGTTTAATAGGCTTTTCCTTAATCCCTCCTTATTATCCAAGATATTCGCTTATCCAAGCTTCTGCTTGGATAAGTGAGACTCTACTGTACTGCCTTTACTTGATTCTAATGTGCCACTGAATCTAATGCGCACCTGAATTCTCAAAACCCTGAAACCCCAAAAAAGTACCTACCACATTACGCAAATCTAAAGTGCACCCTAGTTTTGGGAAGGTAATTTAGTCAAAAGGGTTGAGTATTTGATTTGGGTAAATACGGTAGATTGCTCTAGGTCGCTCGAATGCATGGCTGGGCTTCCTTGGTGCTGCCCATCTGCCTGCCTGCCTGCCTGCCGGTGAGCTGCTCCTCTTCCTTCCTTCCTTCCTTCCTTCCTGTCCTACCTGTCGGGAGGGACGTGGAGCTTGTCCTGGAGGAGGCTGCAGAGGAGCTTGGAGTAGGCCTTGTTCTGGGCGGCCCCGATCTTCCCGATGCTGTGGAGGCTGCACAGGGCACACGGCTCCGCCGAGGAGCCCCCAAAGGACATCCGCTGCCCGGGAAGGACGTGCACCGCGATGTACTGGTGGCCGGGAAGGAGGGAGGAAATGAAGAAGGGAGGAGAGGAAGTGAAGGACATGATGGAGAGAGGGAAGGGGGAAATGGGAAGGGGGATGGAGGGAAAGAAAAGGGAGAGAGGGAAGGAAGGGAGGGAGGGAAGGAAATGAAGGGAGGAAAGGAAGTGAAGGAAGGAAATGAGAGGGAAGGAAAGAAGGTGAGAAGGAAGGAAAAGGGAGGGAGAGAATGAAGGAGGTGGGGAGGAGAGGAAGTGAAGGACATGATGGAGAGAGGGAAGGGGAAATGGGAAGGAGAATGGAGGGAAAGAAAAGGAAAGGAGAGAGGGAAGAAAGGGAGGGAGGGAAGGGAGGAGGGAAGGAAATGAAGGGAGGAGAGGAAGTGAAGGACATGATGGAGAGGGAAAGGAGGAAGTGAGAGGGAATGGAGGGAAAGAAAAGGAAGGGAGGGAGGGAAGGAAATGAAGGGAGGAGAGGAAGTGAAGGACATGATGGAGAGAGGGAAGGGGAAATGGGAAGGAGAATGGAGGGAAAGAAAAGGAAGGGAGAGAGGGAAGGAAGGGAGGGAGGGAAGGGAGGAGGGAAGGAAATGAAGGGAGGAGGAAGTGAAGGACATGATGGAGAGGGAAAGGAGGAAGTGAGAGGGAATGGGGGGAAAGAAAAGGAAGGGAGGGAGGGAAGAAAGGGAGGAGGGAAGGAAATGAAGGGAGGAGAGGAAGTGAAGGACATGATGGAGAGAGGGAAGGGGAAATGGGAAGGAGAATGGAGGGAAAGAAAAGGAAGGGAGGGAGGGAAGGAAATGAAGAAGGGAAGGAAGGGAGGAAGAAAATGAAGAGGGGAGGAGAGGAAGTGAAGGAAGGAAATGAGAGGGAAGGGAAGGAAAGAAGGTGAGAAGGAAGGAAAAGGGAGGGAGAGAATGAAGGAGGTGGGGAGGAGAGGAAGTGAAGGACATGATGGAGAGAGGGAAGGGAGGAAGTGAGAGGGAAGGGAGGGAGGAAAGGAAATGAGAGAAGAAAGGGAAAGGGAAGGAAGGTGGCACAAAGGGTGGAAGGGAGGAAATGAGAGGGAAGAAAGGGAGAGAGAAATGGATGGAGGAAAGGAAATGAAGGAAAAGATGGAGAGGGAAGGAAGGGGAGCGGAGGGAAAGAAAATGAACGCGGGAAGGAAGAAAGGGAAGGAAATGAGAGGGAAGAAAGGAAGGAGGGGGAGGAAGTGAAGGAGAGAAAGGAGGGTGAAGAAGAAAACAAAGCCTGGTCTGAAGTGCGATTCTTCTCAGAGAGGGTTCCCCTCCATCCATCCCTCCCTCCCTCCCTCCCTCTTTCCCTCCATCCTTCTTCTCTCCTTTCATCTCTCCTGTAATCTTTCCTCCTTTCTTCTCCTCTATCTTTTTCTTTCTTTCCTCCTTTCTTTGTCATCCTTTTCCATCCTTTCCTCCCTCCCTCCCTCCCATCTATTACTTCTTTAGCCTTCCCTTCCTTCTCTATCCCTTCTCTCCCTTTTTTCCTTTGTCTTTCTTTCTCTCCTTTTTCTCCATTCCTTCATTCTCCTCCTCTTCTCCTTCCTTCCTTCTCTCCCTTCCATCTATTTTTTCCTTATATTTCCTTCTCTCCTTCTTTCTCTTTCCTCCTCCTCCCCCATTCCTTCCTTCCCTCCCTCCTTCATTAGCATTTCCTACCCTTCCTTCCTTCCTTCCTTCCACCCATTTCTTCTTTAGCCTTTCCTTTCCCTTCTTCTCTGTCTTCCTCCCTGTCTTTCTTTGGGGGCTTCTCCTCTACCCCCCCCCCTATTTTTCTTCCTCACACCTCCTTCCCTCCCTCCCTCCCTTTTGTGATTCTTCCTTCCCTCCTTCCTCTCCATCCCTCCTTCCCCAGCCCATACCTTCCTCTTTCCCTCCCTCCTTCCCTTCCTTCCCCCTCATCCTCCCTCCCTCCCCTTGATTCCTCCCTTTCCCTCTTTTCTCTTCCTTCCCTCCCTCTCTCTCCTCCATCCATCTCTTCCTTAGCATTTCCTTTCCTTCCTTCTCCGTCCCTTTCTCTCCTCCTTCCCCATTCCTTCCTTCCCTCCTTCCTTCTTTTTCTCCCCTTCTCTCTCTCCTCCTTCCCCTTCCCTCCCTTCTTTCCATTCCTGCCTTTCCTTTCCTTCCCTCCCCTCCCTCCGTCCCTCCTCCCTTTTCCCTACTCCTTTCTCCTTCCTTCTTTCCTTCTTTCTCGTTCTTTCCTCCTGCTCCTCCTCCCTCCATCCCTGTCTCCTTCCTTCCTTCTCTCTCTCCTCCTTCTCCCTTCCTCCCTGCCCTCCCTCCCTCCTTCCCTTTTCTCTCCTTCCTTCTTTCTCTCCTTCCTTCCTTCTCTCTTTCCTCCTCCTCCCTGCATCCCTCCCTCCATCCCTGTCTCCTTCCTTCCTTCCTTCTCTCTTTCCTCCTCCATCCTTCCCAACTTCCCTCCATCCCATCCTCCTCCTCCTCCTCCTCCTCCTCACCTGGGCGGGCTTCCCGGTGGCCTTGGCCAGCTGCTCCGTGATCTCGGAGGTCAGGCTTTCCGGGATGGCTTCCGCGGCCACGTTGGTGTTCAGCACGAACATCGGCATCTTCCCCAAAGAAGGAGGGAGGGAAGGAGGAAGGAGCGAGGAAGAAAAGAAGGAAGGAAGGAAGGAAGCAGCCCGCGGTGAGTGAGTGGTGCCCGCCTGCCCGCCCGCCCGCCCTGCTGCAGGAGCTGCGCCTGGGTCGCGATCTGGCCGCGCAATGCGGAGCGACGAGGGCGGGAAGGAAGGAAGGAAAGAGCCAGGCAGGCTGTGCGCGGAAGCACGTAGCTGGCCCGGGCCGGAAGGGGGTGGAGCCACATGGGGAGGCCACGCCCCGGGGCACGTGGGAGGGTTCAAGCGAGGACAGCCTTGGGAATGACGTCACTCCGGAGCCCGCCTTGGGCTTGAAGGCAGGCACGTCTGGGTTGCTGTGAGTTTTGCGGGCTGTATGGCCATGTCCCAGAAGAATTCTCTCATGGAAGGCATCCTCGGAGGTTGTGAGCTCTGTTAGAAACTTAGCAAATGGGGCTTACATATCATTATTATTATTATTATTAGACAGAAGGCCTGATCCTTGCAGCCCAGGAGCAAGCCATCAGGACAAACGCAATTAAGGCCAAGATCGAAAAATCAGCCGATGACGCAAAATGCAGACTCTGCAAGGAAACCGACGAAACCATGGAGCATATCCTCAGCTGCTGTAAGAAAATTCACAGACAGACTACAAACAGAGACTACAAACCCTAACTATGTGGCCCAAATGATTAATTGGAACTTATGCCTCAAGCACCACCTCCCAGCAGCAAAGAACTGGTGGGATCACAAACCTGCAAAAGTATTGGAAAATGAGCACGCAAAGATACTGTGGGACTTCCGAATCCAGACTGACAAAGTTCTGGAACACAACACACCAGACATCACAGTTGTGGAAAAGAAAAAGGTTTGGATCATGGATGTCGCCATCCCAGGTGACAGTCGCATTGATGAAAAACAACCATGAAAAACTCAGCGGCTATCAGGACCTCAAGACTGAACTTCAAAGACTCTGGCAGAAACCAGTGCAGGTGGTCCCGGTGGTAATAATAATAATAATAATAATAATCTTTATTTTTATATCCCGCCCCATCTCCCCGAAGGGACTCGGGGCAGCTCACAACAGGGACAAGCCCGAAAACAACAACACAAGACATTTGACATTCCAACAATTCACAAAATAAATAATAAATACATTAAAATCCAAGCAATAAAATCAGAGAATTAAAAACAAACCAGTGGGGACAGGTTTCATAAAGTGCTGTGTCATGGAAATGAGTGATAAAGTGCCGTACGCTTTTAAACAGAGAGAAGTATTCTAATGCCAGCTGTATTGGGCCTGTTCATTCAAACGCGCTCTGGAACAACCATGTTTTTAATTCCCGGCGGAAAATGGGCAGGGAAGGAGCTAACCTGATCTCCTTAGGGAGAGAGTTCCAGAGCCGGTGATGGGAACACTGGGTGCCGTGCCAATAGATCTCAGCCAGCATTTGGAAACAATAGACATTGACAAAATCACGATCTGCCAACTGCAAAAGGCCACCCGACTGGGATCTGCACGCATCATCCGAAAATACATTACACAGTCCTAGACACTTGGGAAGTGTTCGACTTGTGATTTTGTGATACGAAATCCAGCATATCTATCTTCTTTGCTGTGTCATATAATAAATAATAATAATTATAATTTTATTTTTATACCCCGCCTCCATCTCCCCGGGGGGACTCGGGGCAGCTTACAAATACAAAGCGAACATACAATAACATCAAGTACCGAAAAACGCGCAAATTAAAATTAAAAAACATAGTCACAATCATTAATATGAGTTGGCAGCGATGAAGCAAAAGAAGAGGGAACTAGAGGGCGTGTGGTGATCAGAGTATAACGGGTCAGACCGAACGCGGCTAGGCTCCTATCTTAGGGCATATGCCGCGGCAATCAATGCTGCAAGGAGAGTCCACCTTGCGGCCAACATTGCGTCTGCACAGAACCGTCCGGCGGCGCTGTTCCGTGTCATCAGCCCGCTGTGAAGCATTTGCTCGGTTCTTTGCGGACAAAGTCACTCTGATCCGCTCCAACTTTTACACCATGTTAACGGCAGTCTCTAGGGATGTATCGAACGCACCTGCTTGTCCAGTTTTGTTGGATTCATTTCAATTGGTTGAGCTCGAGGATGTGGACAAGATCCTTGGAGAGGCGAGACCGACCACATGCATCCTGGACCCCTGCCCATCCTGGCTGGTGAGAGAAGCCAGAGGGGGGTTGGCCGAGTGGGTGGAGGTGGTGGTGAAGGCTGGGAGGGCAAGTTTCCAGCCAGCCTAAAAATGGCTGTGATCAAGCCACTGTTGAAGAAGCCATCACTGGATCCCACTCAATTTGGAAACTTTCAGCCTATTTCCAATCTCCCCTATTTGGGCAAGGTCTTGGAACATGTGGTTGCCTCGCATGTGGTTGCCTATAAAGCTCTAAACGATTCTGGCCCAGCTTATCTGTCCGAACGTGTCTCCCGCTATGACCCACCTCGAAGCTTAAGATCGTCAGGTGAGGCCTGCTCACAGTCCCATCAGCCTCACAGGTGCGTCTGGCGGGGACAAGAGACGGGGCCTTTTCAGTGGTGGCTCCCCGCCTATGGAACGCCCTCCCCATTGAAGTCAGGCAGGCTCCTTCCCTCCTGTCTTTCCGAAAGAGAACAAAAACGTGGTTATGGGACCAGGCATTTGAGCATGAGTAGCAGCAAAAATGAGATATGAATATATGACCTACTGACAGACCCCACCTGGACATGGAAAGCACCTTAAATGTATAATTATGTATACTTTTTATGTATATTCTTAATTTTATTGTAATTTTTAATCTTGATGGATTTTTAAATTTGATGAAAAATGTTTTTGGATGTGTATGTTTATATTGTAAGCCGCCCTGAGTCCCCTGATGGGTGAGAAGGGCGGGGTAGAAGTGATGTAATAAACAAATAAATAAACACAAGTTAAAACACAGCATATAATCATAGAATCGTAGAATAGTAGAGTTGGAAGAGACCTCATGGGCCATCCAGTCCAACCCCCTGCTAAGAAGCAGGAAATCGCATTCAAAGCACCCCCGACAGATGGCCATCCAGCCTCTGTTTAAAAGCCTCCAAAGAAGGAGCCTCCACCACACTCTGCAGCAGAGAGTTCCACTGCCGAACAGCCCTTCTCACAGTGAGGAAGTTCTTCCTGATGTTCAGGTGGAATCTCCTTCCTTTCCTGTAGTTTGAAGCCATTGTTCCCTTGCGTCCTAGTCTGCAGGGCAGCAGAAAACAAGCTCCCTCCCTCCTCCCTATGGCTTCCCTTCACGTATTTGTACATGGCTATCATGTCTCCTCTCAGCCTTCTCTTCTGCAGGCTAAACATGCCCAGCTCTTTCAGCCGCTCCTCATAGGGCTTGTTCTCCAGACCCTTCATCATTTTAGTCGCCCTCCTCTGGACGCTTTCCAGCTTGTCAACATCTCCCTTCAACTGTGGTGCCCAAAATTGGACACAGTGTGATTCCAGGTGTGGTCTGACCAAGGCAGAATAGAAAGAGGGGGAGCAGGACTTCCCTGGATCTGGACGCTATACCCCTATTGATGAGGCCAGAATCCCGTT
Source organism: Anolis carolinensis (assembly GCF_035594765.1). Classification (NCBI taxonomy): domain Eukaryota; kingdom Metazoa; phylum Chordata; class Lepidosauria; order Squamata; family Anolidae; genus Anolis; species Anolis carolinensis. The sequence continues at coordinate 1,123,361 of NC_085846.1, read as the reverse complement.
GGCTTTCTTAGCAGCCGCATCACATTGCTGGCTCATGTTTAACTTGTTGTCCACAAGGACTCCAAGGTCTTTTTCGCACACACTGCTGTCAAGCCAGGCGTCCCCCATTCTGTATCTTTGATTTCCATTTTTTCTGCCGAAGTGAAGTCTCTTGCATTTGTCCCTGTTGAACTTCATTTTGTTAGTTTCGGCCCATCTCTCTAGTCTGTCAAGATCGTTTTGGATTCTGCTCCTGTCTTCTGGAGTGTTGGCTCTCCCTCCCAGTTTGGTGTCATCTGCAAACTTGATGATCGTGCCTTCTAACCCTTCGTCTAAGTCGTTAATAAAGATGTTGAACAGAACCGGGCCCAGGACAGAACCCTGCGGCACTCCACTCGTGACTTCTTTCCAAGATGAAGACAACGCATTGGTGAGCACCCTTTGGGTTCGTTCACTTAGCCAATTACAGATCCACCTAACCGTAGTTTTGTCTAGCCCACATTTTACTAGTTTCCTTGCCAGAAGGTCGTGGGGGACTTTGTCGAAGGCCTTACTGAAATCCAGGTACGCTACATCCACGGCATTCCCTGTATCGACCCAACTCGTAACTCTATCGAAAAAAGAGATCAGATTAGTCTGGCATGAGTTGTTTTTGGTAAATCCGTGTTGACTATTAGCAATGACTGCATCTGTTTCTAAGTGTTCGCAGACCACTTCCTTAATGATCTTTTCCAGAATCTTGCCTGGTATCGACGTGAGGCTGACCGGACGGTAATTGTTTGGGTCGTTCTTTTTTCCCTTCTTGAAGATAAATAGGCACCACATTCGCCCTCCTCCAATCTGCTGGGACTTCTCCCGTTCTCCAAGAACTCTCAAATGAAGCAATGAAATCATAAAATGGAACTGGGCAAAAGTGCGCTAAGTGAGACTTCTAAACATGGAGGAAGTTAAATCTCTCCCTGCGGAACGATGCCCAGGGCGGGAGGAAGGAAGGAAGGAAGGAAGGAAGGAAGGGAGGGAGGGAGGGAGGGAGGGAGGAGGGAGGGAGGGAGGGAGGGAGGGAGGAAGGAAGGAAGGACTCTTGCTGGAGGAATGATGCCATTGGCCGCCTTGGCTGCATTGGGGAGCCTTGCAGCCGCACAGTCAACCAGTGTGGGTCTCTGCATTGCCTGGCCTCTGTTGCCTGGAGGCATCCTGTGTTTGGGAGGTGTTCACTGGCCCCTGATTAGCATGTTGTCTGGAGTTCCCCTGTTCCCCAGTGGTGTTCATTATTTACTGTCTTGGTTCTGGTGGGTTTTTTTAAAGTACTGTATTGACGAACCAACCTGGACACTGAATACTGATGGCAAACAGAAATGCTGGGCCCCTCTCACCACCACCAGGCCAGGCCACACAGGGAGAGGAGCCACTGAAATCCGCAAGAAGTAAATAAAGAACAAGACTCAACAGAGAGGGGGACTCTATCTACTGTATTTATTTGCAGTATTTATATTCCGCCCTTCTTTCTCACCCCAAAGGGGACTCAGGGCGGATCACATTATACACACACAGGGCAAACATTCATAGAATCATAGAATCATAGAATAGTAGAGTTGGAAGAGACCTCATGGGCCATCCAGTCCAACCCCCTGCCAAGAAGCAGGAAATCGCATTCAAAGCACCCCCGACAGATGGCCATCCAGCCTCTGCTTCAAAGCCTCCAAAGAAGGAGCCTCCACCACAGCCCGGGGGAGAGAGTTCCACTGCCGAACAGCCCTTCTCACAGTGAGGAAGTTCTTCCTGATGTTCAGGTGGAATCTCCTTTCCTGTAGTTTGAAGCCCTTGTTCCCTTGTGTCCTAGTCTGCAGGGCCGCAGAAAACAAGCTCCCTCCCTCCTCCCTATGACTTCCCTTCACGTATTTGTACATAGCTATCATGTCTCCTCTCAGCCTTCTCTTCTGCAGGCTAAACATGCCCAGCTCTTTAATGCCCATAAACACATCAGAGACCGAAACAGACAGACGCAGAGGCAATTTAACCTTCTCCTGAGGTGATGTTCGATTCTGGCCACAGGGGGGAGCAGCTGCTTCATCATCCACTCTGATGGCACTTCCTCACTTCCTCATTCCAACATCGTAAATTAGTTAAACTTGCCTCCTCACTTTTATAAGTGGTACCTTATTTCCTACTTGATAGATGCAACTAGCTTTCAGGTTGCTAGGTCAGTAACGAGCAGGGGATATTTTTTATTTTTAATTGACGGGTGCTCACATGGTCAGAGTGATTTATTGCAGCTGCTGCTCACCAGCCTGTGCCACAGCCCGGCCCCTTGCGCCACAACCTGGCCCCTCTAGCAACCAAGGGTGCCGGTGAACACTTCCCAAGCAGGGGATGCCTCCAGGCAACAGAAGCCAGGCCCCCTCCATGCAGAGGCCCTCCCTGGCTGACTTTGCAAACTTCACGGCTACTCCATGCTATTCCAGCTTGCTCACTGCAGCCTTTACATTTGCTTAAACAGGAGGGTTCTTCCTCCCTCCCTCCCTCCCTCCCTCCCTGGACATTGTTCCACAGGGATAGAGATACATACACGCACTCCAAAATAATCCAGGTGTGTCCTTCCATCCAGCTGGTGATGACGGGGATCCAAAATGAGGACGTTCACAGTTAGGGTGCAGCCTTTGATTATGACAGCAGATTCCAGAATGAATCCACGAATTGTGATGCTCAGGCGAGGGGACATAAAACCCAAGCAGATGACGGGATCAATAAGGATCCTGGGATCCAGTCAGTGCGTTCTAGATCCAGGTCAGATCCACGAGTCATGTTGAGTCTAGAATGAATGTAGGTCCCTGAATTTGGGTGGATCCATGAATCAAGTCAATGGATCCTTGAATCGAGAGATTTATTTTATTTACAGTATTTATATTCCGCCCTTCTTTCTCACCCTGAAGGGGACTCAGGGCAGATCACATTACACATATAAGGCAAACATTCAATGCCTTGACATAGAACAAAGACAGAGACAAACGCAGGCTCCGAGCTGGCCTCAAACTCACGACCTCTTGGTCAGAGTGATTTGTTGCAGCTGGCTGCAGCTGGCTGCTCACCAGCCTGCGCCACAGCCCAAGATCAGCAAAGGATTCTTTTTAGGGGCATGCAGGAATTGGCAGCAGAATAAATAAGTCATGAAAAGCAATGTCTGGGCTCAAGAGGCTGGATGTGCATCAATCGGGGTGCTTTGATGGAGCTATTCCCGGATGAAGGCCGGGGGGGGGGGGGGGGGTTGGACCAGATGGCCTTTGGGGGCCCTTCCACCTCTATGAGTCTGTGGATCACCAGGTCAGAGACTAAGACGGCCAGAAGTTAATTTTTTACTCTTTTCAAGCTTCCAATTAATACAATTTCTGGGCAGAAGTTGGCAGAGAACACACACAAAGTGGGTTGACAAGGACCCGGCTCCGGCCAATCAGAGAGCGGGAAGGGAGACTCCCCCTTAGAAAGTAGTTCAAGGCACTTGATTTAGCAAAACCTTGGCCAGCCGTCATTTCTCAGACAAATTAGTAATATTACCTACACTGACCTCTCTGAGCCGCTTTGAGCCCCCTTTAGGGAAATAAAACAGGGTATAAATAAATATAATAAATATAATAATAACAATATCTGTAATTCAACTACTTATCATTGTTCTCTTTTTTAATTGCAGTTATTTTTGTACTATAATTACTCACATTTGCTTTTGCAACTGCAATTACTTTTGAGCAGTTACTTTTGTGCATTCAGTTTTACAATGTTACTTAATTTCTTTTTACAACTGCAGTTACTTTTGAAGAGTTACTTTTGTGTTATAGCTACTTGCAATTACTGTTGCAGTTACTTTTGTATCTTTAGTTTTACGATGTAGCTATTTACATTTCGTTTTGCAACAAGCTACTTTTGAGCAGTTACTTTTGTGTTGTAGTTAATTGCAATTGCTATTACTTTTGCACATTTAGGTTTACGATGCCATGGCTTACACTTCCTTTTTCAACTGCAGTTACTTGTGTAATTTGCAGTATAATTACTTGTCTTTACTTGTAGTTATTATCAGTAATCCTTTCGTGGTGGACACAGATAACAAGGAGGCAACGTAACTTGGAGAGCTAGAACAGTTACTTTATTGTTTAACCAAAAAACGGAAGCATAAATTTGAATTTCCAGAAAGAAGGGATTTTGGGGTCCAAAAAGTCCTTTGAATCATAAAAATAATCTATTTTTCCCCCAGTCGCTCCTTATAATTTGGTGCAGAAGGCGGGGGCCTCAATGGCAGCATTCGTTTCCAATTCCTTCTTGAAATTAATCTTGTCGAAGTCCTTCCTGATTTCCATGATGGACTTCTCTCTGGTTTCTGGGAGATAGAAGTAGACGAGGAATCCGGAGACGTACAAGACGCCCATGAAGAGGAGGAAGCAGAACTGGCCAAAGCTTTCCTGCAGGAGGAGAAGAAGTAAAATTAATTAAATCTATTATAAAATGTTGAAATTGAAAATGAAATAAAAAATTTAAAATAAGGAAATTAATAGAACTTAAAATATTAAATGAAAAAAATAAAATTGGAATTCTATATCTCTATCTATAATAATAATAATAATAATAATAATAATAATAATAATAATAATAATAATAATACTTTATTTATACCCCGCCACCATCTCCCCGTGGGGACTCGGGGCGGCTCACAATGTTACAAAAGTAACAGCGCAAATACAGTAACAATACACACAGTTTAAAACACAAGAAGATGATAAAACAAGTTAAAACAAAGATTTAAACAACAATAATAATATCAATAGTAATAATATCAAACAACCACCAATGCGATTCAGTCAACTTCAAAGGTGGGGGGACAATAGCAGCAATATAAGGTAAAATCATTAGATTAAAATACTCCGATGAAAGGAACCTAATAACATTCAGAATAGAATTATAATGAGGCTGGTCGTCCAATGGCTGTCTCTCCAAAGGCCAGCCCAAACATCCAGGTTTTCAATTGTTTCTTAAAGGATGGTAGGGAAGGGGCCAACCTAATCTCCCTGGGGAGGGTGTTCCAGAGCCGGGGGGCCACGGCCGAGAAGGCCCTCTCTCTCGTCCCCACCAAACGTAATCTATCTATCTATCCACATAATAAAGGTGAAAAACGTGCAGGTGTGTGTGTGTGGAGGTGTCCACTGGCACAGGCAGCCTCCCTCCGGCCTCCACAAAGAGCTCTCGTTCCCCCGGGCAGGAGGCACGCGTGGCCCTCCGCCCGCTGACATGTGTGTCATGGTGAGCGCCATGAACATGGAACCCAAACCCTGCCCTGTCCTCACAAACACCATCCTGCCCCCCACCCAAGGGAAGGCTTCCATGTGGGGACAAGTTCATCCTGGATGTTCTGTTTTTCCTCCAGAATGGACATCCCGGGGTTCCTTAATTTGCATGAGTTGTACTTGACCTAGACCCAGAGAACACTGTTCACACAACCATCGATGGATCTGGACCATACTTGCCATGGATAATGGGACTTGCAGTACCTTCACTGATACCGTGACCCCCACCGACAATGTACTGGGAACAAACTTGGCACAAAGATGCCCCGTGACCAACTGAACATACTGCAGGGGGTTGGGGAAATGGGCCTTGATTTTGAGAGTCATTTTGGGAGTTGTAGTTCACTTGCATCCAGAAATCACTGAACCCAGGTGACATCAGATCTGGATCAAACTTGGCACACAGACCCAACATGGCCAACTGTGCATATGGGCCTGGTTTGGGGGTGATTGACCTTGGATCTGGGAATTGTAGTTCACACTTATCCACAGAGCCTGGAATCCAGCCGATGATGGATCTGGACCAAACTCTGCACACAGACCCAACATGGCCCGCTGTGAAGACCGGCAGGAAGATTGCTCTGGGAATCTGGGAGTTGTAGTTCACCCTTATCCAGACAGCACTGAACCCAGCCAACGATGGATCTGGACCAAACTTCAGTGATATTACCTAACATCACAAAACAAACAATGCCTTCTTCGAATAATCCGGGCACTGCCGGGTCCCCAAACTAGTCTACTAATTATTATTATTTACATTGTATGTCAATAAATATAACAACAACAACAACAACAACAATATTATTATTATTATTATTAATAATAATAATTGCATGTGATGCTTTTATGTTCAGCTGCTTTGAGTCTTCTGCAAGAGAGATAAAGGGGTATAATTGTTATTACTGTTATTTCTAGTTATACTAAAGGTCTGGCAGAGGTATGTGCCCCTTACCACAATGAAGGGGAAGACCAGCCCGATGGAGAGGGTCCCGAGCCAATTCAAGACTGCGCTGAAGACGAAGGAGGAGGGTCTCGAGGCCTGGTCAAAGATCTCCATGCGGACAGACGCCGTGGCCCCCGCTGCGGGTCGAAATGGGAGAAGAGGGCTGGGAAGGGGCCGCAAGAGGCCATCTAGCCCACCCCCTGGAGTGGGATGCAGCAGCACAAATGTCCAATGCAGTCCTAGGCCACATCCATAGCGTCTAGGCCAGGCCTGGGCCAACTTGGACCCTCCCTCCAGGTGCTTTGGGCTCCAACTCCCACAATTCCTAACAGCCTACCAGAGTGAAGCGGATGAAGAGAGAAGCCTCTGAGACCTTTCTTGAGACTATTTACTAGCTGGTAAGACTCTGCTGGAAATCTGCTCCAAAAGCCAGAGCCCCGAACAAAGGGAATTCTCTGCTTTCTAGACATTCCTCTGTTACAAGCAGGCAAAGCTACATGCGTGGTCAGCCCTACATCACAGAGATCACATTCTTTTCAAAGCACAGTTATAGATGAACATTACATTTTCAGCTCATCCATCAAGAGGTCCCACCATTTTCATAATTATATTATATGCTAGCTGTGCCCGGCCACGTGTTGCTGTGGCCCAGTCTGGTTTAATGGGAAAGAAAGGATAGAGAAAGAGCAAGTTTCAGATATACCGTGTTTCCCCGAAAATAAGACAGTGTCTTATAATAATTTTTGCTCCCAAAGATGCTCTAGGTCTTATTTTCAGGGGATGTCTTATTTTTCCATGAAGAAGAATTCACATTTATTGCTTTATTATATACAGTACAGTAGTTGTCACCATAAACCAGCATAACCAGACAAACTGTGAATCCTATCAAGAATTTCTTGTTACTACCAATATTTCCATGTACAACACTTTATGGTACGTACATTTACCGATCCTGCATGCTCAGGTGTTTTGTTTGGCGGGCATGCTTCCAAACAAAAACTTTGCTAGGTCTTACTTTCGGGGGAGGCCTTATATTTAGCAATTCAGCAAAGCCTCTACTAGGTCTTATTTTCTGGGGATGTCTTGTTTTAGGGGAAACAGGGTATGTGATTTCACAATGTTTGTGGGTAGGCAATATTGTTGGTGGTGCCATTGTGCAGATATGGAGATTGGGTTGGTGACACTGGAGCACGCAATATATTATTGTCCATGTTAGAAGCAATCCGTGTCTAGATGTAAACTGCCATCTGCTGCCACAGTTGCTACGGGAAGAAACTGATTGGCCATTGCGAAGGAGCACGGATTTACCTGTTTCAGGTGTGACAGGTTTGTGATAGTACTAGGTATGTGAATACATTGAAACACTCATCAGTTCGAATGTTACATTGTGTCCAAATTTTGAAGCAATCAGTGTAGTAGTTTATGAGATATGAGGCCTGAACAAACGGACATTACATTTTTATTTATATAATTATAATATAACTAGCTGTGCCCGGCCACGCGTTGCTGTGGCGTTGTGTGGTGGTGTTGGTGAGAAATTGTTGAGGTAGTGGTGGTATTGAATGTCTGTTGTATGGTAGTCTTTATGTTTAGTATGCATTTGGTTGTTTGTGTACTGTGAAAGTGGTGAGGGTAGAGGGGGTCTATGTCCCTGTGTAGTATTGTATAGTATTTATACGTTGTCCATGTGTTGTGAATGCTTATTATCCAACACATTCACTTATCCAACGTTCTGCCGGCCTGTTTATGTTGGATAAGTGAGACTCCACTGTATATTTATAATCTTATATTATCTGCTTAGAACTGGATTATATGAGGCCCCTTCTACACAGCTGTATAAAATGCACACTGAAGTGAATTATCTGGCAGTGTGGACTCAAGAAAATCCAGTTCAAAGCAGATAATATAAGATTATAAATGGGTAATATAGCTGTGTGGAAGGGCCTTGAGTCTACACTGCCATATAATCCAGTTCAAATCAGATAATCTGTATCTTATAGGCAGTGTGGAAGAGACCTGAGGCCTAACTGCCTGTCCCCTGGGCTGAGTAGGTTGCTAGGAGACCAAGTGGGTGGTGCTTATCCCTCTAACTGGCAGCAATTGAATAAAAACAATTATTCCTTTCCCTGTAATTAGGACTTTATTTTTCTTTTCTTTTTGTTGTATCAACCTAGAGCTGTGGATGATGGGTTGTGTTGTCAAATTTCGAGGTTGGGGGGCCTGTAGTTTTGTTGTTTTGTCCGCTGCCCTGATGCCATCACTCTTTTATATATATAGAAGATAGATAACATAAAATGATATATTCTAACATGTTTATATTTATTATATTATTTATTATTACTTCACACATACACACACACACACATATATAGCATAATTCCCCATGGTAGGAAATGTTACAAAATGAGAGCACTGACCTGGTCCCATCCCGAAGGAGAAGACATAGCCAAAAATGAGGCCAAGGCTGCAGTAAGGAATCCAAGGCTGTAAATGCTATCAAGCAAATACAGGAGAGAAGAAAATATGTTATGTGTACACTGAAGGGGTTTGAGGGGAACTGGCCTTCTTTTCTGGGAGTTGAAGTTCACTCACAACCTTATGCATTTTGGACAATTAAAAATTGACTTTTTCAAATAACCCGGACAATGCCGGGCACCCAAGCTAGTGATAACATCAATTGTATGCTGATGCTTTTACGTTAAGCTGCTTTGAGTCTCTTGCGGGAGAGATAAAGTGGGGTATAAATAAATATAATATAAATATAATAAAAATAGGGTCAGGGATGTGGGGCCCATGCAGGCAAAGGCCCTTCAGTCTTAAAGAGACATCGGCCAAACGGGACTTGGCCACCCGGCTCACCTGGAAGGAGAGGGTCAAGGTGAGTCCGGCCAGAACGGAGGCCATGACCCAGTATCCGCCCCACAGCAGGACACGGCGCCCAAACCGTTCGATGACGGCACTCTGCGGAGATAATAACATTATAATATAATATACACGTGAAATAATATCAATGTAATAATAATAGGTGAAGGTAAAGGTTTCCCCCTGGCATTAAAACCAGTTGTGTCCAATTTTGGGGGTTGTTGCTCATCTCAATTCATCTCAATTCTAAGCCGAAGAGGTTGTCCATAGACACCTCCTAGGTCATGTGGTCCTAGGTCATGTGACCACTGCATGGAGCACCAATGTTACCTTCCTGCCGGAGCAGTGCCTATTAATCTACTCATATTTACATGTTTTCGAACTGCTAGGTTGGCAGAAGCAAGGGCTAACAGTGGGAGCTCACTCCATCCACCTTTTGGTCAGCAAGTTCAGCTCAGTGGTTTAACCTGCTGAGCCATCGGGGGCTCCTAATAATAGTAATATAATATAATAATAGATAATGATCTAAGATAATATAATATGTCATATAATATTGTAAAAAGGTAAAGGTTTCCCCTGACGTTAAGTCCATCATGTCTGACTCTGGGGGTTGGTGCTCATCTCCATTTCTAAGCCGAAGAGCCGGCGTTGTCCGTAGACACCTCCAAGGTCATGTGGCCACTGGCAGGACTGCATGGAGCACCGTTACCTTCCCGCTGAAGCAGTACTTATTGATCTACTCACATTGGCACGTTTTCAAACTGCTAGGTTGGCAGAAGCTGGAGCTAACAGCGGGCGCTCATTCCGCTCCCGGGATTTGAACCTGGGACCTTTATTGTAGTTAAATAGTATAATAATATAATAATAAAATAATAATAATAGTATAATATAAAAACAACAATAATAAAATAATAAGGAAGGAAGGAAAGACTGCGTGGAGATGGCAAGGGCTGGGGCCAAACTGGAAGCGGCGGGAAAGGGAAGGGCAGAAGGCGGCGGAGGGGAAAGGGGGCCTCCCCTCCCTCGGAGATGGGCCACAATGGGAATGGGGGGGTCGGCTCCCTGTAGGGAGGCCAGAGGCTGAGGATGGCTAACTGACAGGGAAGGGAAGGCGAGAGAAGGGAGGCATCTAGGAAGAGCCGCCTTGTGCTTCGGGAGGGGGCGTCTTTGGGGCCCCACCCACCCACTAACAAGAACTACAACAGCAATTTATTTATTTACTGTTTACAGTATTTATATCCCGCCCTTCTCACCCCGAAGGGGACTCAGGGCGGATTACAATGAACACATATATGGCAAACATTCAATGCCAACAGACAAACAGCATTCAGTTTAGACAGACTCAGAGGCATTTTTTTAAACATTTTTCCAGCTTCACGATTCCGGCCACAGGGGGAGCTGTTGCTTCACCGTCCAGCAGTGGCTGTACTTCCGCATTCCTTTCCTGGTGTTTTTGCTGGCAGTTTTATGGTGTTGTAAATTAGCCTCCCGCAGGTGCAACTGTCTTTCGGGGCTGCATAGGTCAACAGCAAGCCGGGGCTATTAATGGTCGGAGGCTTAACCCGACCCGGGCTTCGAACTCATGACCTCTCGGTCAGTAGTGATTTATAGCAGTTGGTTACTAGCCAGCTGCGCCACAGCCCGGCAATAATAGGGAAGAAGGGCCACTGGGGCCGCTCCCTGGGAGGGGCCTATGGGGGCCATGGCCAGCAAGGAAGCCCCTGCCATTTCCCCAAGGGGAGGGCAGAGAAAGAAAGAGATCCATATCCTTCCTTCCATCCATCCATCTATATTACACTCGGAGCAATCTTCAGAATTCTGCGGTTCACACCTAGACACAGATTGCTTCTCCCATGGGCAATGATATCTTGCGTGTTCCAGAGTCGCCAAAGGACACAATCTCTATATCTGCACAGACAATGAAACAACCACAAATATTGCCTACCCACAAGCATTGTGAAACCACATTTATCTGAAACCTACTCTTTTTCTATCCTTTCTTTCCCATTTAACCAGACCAGGCCACAGCAACGCGTGGCCGGGTACCGTTGGCATGATATAATATGATATAATACCACCGCATGGGGCGCATCACATGGGGATGGTGGGGACTCACGCAGAGGAGGGCCGAGAGCAGCTCGAAGGCGCTGAGGCCCACGGACAAGGACGGGATGACGTCCTCTTTGAACCCGGCCGCAGTCAAGACCTCGAAGGTGTAGCTGTAGATCTGCAGAGGGAAGGACATTGAACAGGAGAGTCAACGGCACGCGGGGTCACCCCGGGTTGCCCACCCTCGAAGCCTGACCTGTTGACCCGGACTCAACTGCCTGGATGCCGCTCAGCTGGACAGCCGTGGTCAGCAGGGTCAGCAGGCAGAGCTGGCGGCGGAGGGAGCGCTCCCGGAACAAGGCCCAGCAGGCCCCGGGACCCCCGGCCGAGGAGGGGCCTCCGCTCGCCTTCTGCCGCCAAAGGTCCTCCATCTCCTCTTGGATCTGCCAGGGCTTCCCTGCCCCCCAGTAGGCCTTCATGGCTGAAGGAGCGGGGAAAGAAGGGGGGAAAGTGCACATTATGACCCATTTATTATATATTATTATATTATATTATATTATATTATATTATATTATATTATATTATATTATCATCTATTTATTTATTACATATTATTGTATGACTTTATTATTATTACTATATCATTTACTTATTTACAGTATTTATATTCTGCCTTTCTCACCCCAAAGGAGACTCAGGGTGGGTCACAGAACATATATATGCGGCAAACATTCAGTGTTCTTTATACACTGACAGACAAGACAGACAATTGAAAATAGATGGAAATAGGCTTTCCCCATCTTGGAGACTTGTGCTCGGTTCCAGCCACCAGCTCTTGCTCCATCTCCCTACCAAAGAGCATTGTTTGTAACTTCCTCCATTTGTTTGAATCGCCAGCATTTTCCTGGCATTTCCTTGTGGGTGCCTTAATACTTTACTGCTTTTAAGCCATCCCTATTTATCTACTCACATTTTGCTTTCTAACTGCTAGGTAGGTGGAAGCAGGGCTAAAGGCCAGGAGCTCACCTTGACCTGGGCTTTGAACTGTCAACCTCTAGACTGACAAGATCTATTGCAGCTGGTGGTTTAACCTGCTGTGCTAAAGCCCGGCCCATATCCTTATCCATCTCTTCTTGGGTCCACTGGTTCTTCCCTGCACCCCAGTAGGCCTCCATGTCTGAAGGATGTGGGAAAGGGGAGAGAAAGTTGCATCCTAGCATAACTAAACACCCAAAACCCATGAAACTTGGCCACAAAGTCATCCCCACTGTCTTAAAAAATCAAGAAAAATAAAGTCCTAATTACAGGGAGAGGAATAATTGTTTTTTCCCCATTCCTGCCAGTTAGAAGGCTAAGCTCCGCCCATTTTGTCTCCTAGCAACCCACTCAGCCATTTAATGGTGCCCAGGGCCGCTTCAATCAGGCCTCTTCCACACTGCCTATAAAATACAGATTATCTGATTTGAACTGGATTATATGACAGTGTAGACTCAAGGCTCTTCCACACAGCTATATTACCAATTTATAATCTTATATTATCTGCTTTGAACTGGTTTATCTTGAGTCCACGAGGCTACTCCGTCCCATTCAACCTGGCCTAGCAAAGATGCCCTCTGTAGAAAGTGGCCAAGTTTTTAAGCTGCAGTTCAAGCTGGCCAAACAAGGATTGCCCTACTAAGGAAGTAGCCAGGCTTCACAGGGGCTCTTTGATGGAGGGTGCTACTCCAGCAAACAGCCAGGCTTTGAGGCTGCAAGGCTATTCACTGCTATTCCACCTGGCCGACAAATGATTTCCATAAGCCACAGCAATGCGTGGCCGGGCAAAGCTAGTTTATTATATATTATATTACTATATTATTATATTTTATTATGATGATAGTCCTACTATATTATTACTATTATTACTTTGTATATATTACAACTTACAATATGGCACAATATATTATATAATAGGTAAAGGTTTTCACTTGACCTTAAGTCCAGTCCTGTCCGACTCTGTGGGTTGGTGCTCACTCACTTTCTAAGCCGAAGAGCCGGAGTTGTCCGTAGACACCTCTAAGGTCATGTGGCCACTGGCATGACTGCATGGAGCACCATTACCTTCCCGCTGGAGCAGTACCTATTTATCTACTCACATTTGCATGTTTTTGAATTTCTAGGTTGGCAGAAGTTGGGGCTAACAGCGGAAGCTCCATATTATATAATACTAATACAGAGTAATACAGAGGCTGGATGGCCATCTGTCGGGGGTGCTTTGAATGCGATTTCCTGCTTCTTAGCAGGGGGTTGGACTGGATGGCCCATGAGGTCTCTTCCAACTCTACTATTCTATGATTCTATGATTCTATGACTGTAATGCTAATAATATAATGTACTGGTAGTGTATTATATATATTGTGGTATAACAATATAGTACAATACAATAATACGATAATTCTATATTATATATTACATATAATATTACTAGTAACATAGCAATATAATGTGTTATTATTTTTGATGTAGATGTGGATTTGTTTTTGGGATTGGGGTGGGGGGAGGTTGGTTATTTTTTCTTTGTTCAGCTTCTCACGGCATTGACTGTTTGCCGATATCTGTTGTAAACCTCCCCGGATCCCCTCGGGGAGATAGATAGGGCAGGACAGAAATACAGTGTTATCATTATTAACACCTTATTGCATATCAGTAATAATAGTATCGAACTGTGTGACGTGGCAGCATAAAAGGCCGCGTCCGCTCCGGTTTTCGGTCCCACCCTCCCCGTGGCCGACCTTCCCTGCTGCGCTGCTCGTCCCCTCGGCGCAAGAAGAGGTCCGGCGGGGACTCTGGGAAGAAGGGCAGCGTCAGGAGCTGGACCAAGGCCGGGAGGCCACTGAAGGCCATCAGGAAGGGCCAGCGGTCAGCCGAGCCCAGGACCTCCCTGCAGGCATTGAGACAGAGAGAGAGAACAGCAGGACCCATCATCCCTGTAAGTGTATAGGCTGTAAGACCCATATGGAGTCGGACCATAATGGGGGACGATGGGGCTTCCGCTGCCCTTACCTCTGCCCGGTGACCTGTCCGCAGACCTTCCCCAAACTCCAGAAAGCGGAGGCGGTTGCATTGGCGAAGCCCCGGAGGGATTTCGGGGAGACCTCCCCCAGGTACTGCGGGTGCAGAGGGACCGCCAGCCCTGAGGACAAGAACACTCATACATCAATATAATATTATAGATAAATACAATATATTATCATATAAAATATATATTATAATATATATAAATATAAATATGTGTGATATATCTATTATTCTTTTATTTACAGTCCATTCCGCCCTTCTCACCCCGAGGGAGATTCAGGGCAGATCACAGAACGTACATATGCGGAAAACATTCAATGCCGTTGATACACAGACAAGACAGACAATTGTGCATAGATATATATAGGCTTTTCCCATCTTCGGCATCTTGGAGGCTGTGCTCGGTTCTGGTCACTGGGGGCTGCTGTCGCTCTATCTCTCTGCCAAAGAGCTTTGTTTGTAAACTTCCTCCTTGACCGAATTGCTGGCACTTTCTGGCATTTCTTTATGGGTACCCTAAATACCTCCCCGCTTTCAGCAGTACCTATTTAACTACTCACATTTTGCTTTTGAACTGCCAGATAGGCAGAAGCTGGGCTAAAGGCCAGGAGCTCACCCCGACCTGGGCTTTGAACTGTCAACCTTTCGTTTGGCAAGATTTACAGCAGCTGGTGGTTAACCTGCTGTGCTAAATATATATTATAATGTATATAAATATTATATATAGAGATAAATAATATAAATTATAATATATATCTATATATATAAAAGAGTGATGGCATCACGGCAATTCACAAAACAACAAAAGTACAGGCCCCCCAACCTCAAAATTTGACAACACAACCCATCATCCACGCCTCAAGGTTGATACAACAAAAAGAAAAGAAAAATAAAGTCCTAATCAGAGGGAGAGCAATAATTTTTTTATCCAATTGCTGCCAGTTTAGAGGGCTAATCTCTGCCCACTTGGTTGCCTAGCAACCAAGGGACAGCCAGGTTTCAGTTAGGGGACAGGCAGATTTAGGCCTCACTTAGGCTTCTTCCACAGATTATCTAATTTGCACTGGATTATATGGCAGTGTAGACTCAAGGCCCTTCAACACAGCTCTATAACCCATTTATAATCTTATATTATCTGCTTTGCACTGGATTATCTTGACTCCACACTGCCATATAATCCACTTCAGTGTGCATTTTATACAGCTGTGAAGAAGGGGCCTCATATAATCCAGTTCTGAGCAGATAATATAAGATTAGAAATATACAGCAGAGTCTCACTTATCCAACGTAAACAGGCCGGCAGGATAAGTGAATATGTTGGATAATAAGAAGGGATTCAGGAAAAGCCAATTAAACATCAAATTAGGTAATCGTTATACAAATTAAGCACCAAAACATCATCTTATACAACAAATTTGACAGCAAAAGTAGTTCCATGAGCAGTAATGCTATGTAGTATTTACAGTAGAGTCTCACTTATCCAACACTCGCTTATCCAACGTTCTGGATTATCCAACGCATTTTTGTAGTCAATGCTTTCAATATATCGTGATATTTTGGTGCTAAATTCATAAATACAGTAATTACTATATAGCATTACCGTGTACTGAACTACTTTTTCTGACAAATTTGTTGTCTAACATGATGTTTTGGTGCTTAATTTGTAAAATCATAACTTAATTAGATGTTTAATAGGGTTATCCTTAATTCCTCATTATCCAACATATTCGCTAATCCAACGTTCTGCCGGCCCGTTTATGTTGGATAAGTGAGACTCTACTGTACTGTATTTACAAATTTACCACTAAAATATCACAATGAATTTGAAACACTGACTACAAAAACATTGATTATGAAAAGGCAGACTGCATTGGATAATCCAGAACATTGTATAAGTGAATGTTGGATAAGTGAGATTCTTCTTTAATATGAAATAATTACTGGGATAGAATAATGCAGAACAATATAATCTCTAAAACCAGGACAGTAAATAAACAGGGGAATTCCACACAGGAAACAATCGGGGCCAGCTAACACCTCCCAACAAAGTATTCCCATCATCAAAGTCTGGAAAATCCTCTGTTTTCTCAGGGCCACAGACAGTAGAAGCACATAAAATATCGCAAACAACACCACTCTGAAAACAAGGGAATTCCAGACAGGAAACAATCAGGGCCAGCTAACACCTCCCAACAAAAAATTCACTCAGGGAGGAAACAGCCAGGCTTTAAAGCTGCAAGGCCATTACATCCTAATCATTTTTCCTAATTGCAGCATTCATACTTGCCTCCAACAAACAAAAAAACCCAATCAGAAATATTGTATATTCACAACCTTTAGGAAATAATATCCCCTGATGGCGCAGCGTGTTAAAGCGCTGAGCTGCTGAACTTCTGGACCGAAAGGCCGCAGGTTTGAATTGGGGGAGCGGAGAGAGCCCCCACTGTTAGCCCCAGCTTCTGCCAACCCAGAAGTTCGAAAACATGCAAATGTGAGTGCATCAATAGGTACTGCTCCGGCGGGAAGGTAACGCTGCTCCATGTAGTCATCCCACATGACCTTGGAGGAGTCTACGGACAACGCCGGCTCTTCGGCTTAGAAATGGAGATGAGCACCAACCTCCAGAGTAAGACACGACTGGACTTAATGTCTGGGGAAAACCTTTTACCCTTGACCTTAACTACCACCAATTCCTCAATACTTTATTTCCCAGACCACCAGACTTCGCCACAGCAATGCGTGGCCGGGCACAGCTAGTATATATATATATATATATATAAAATACATATATATATGTATGTATAATATATATATGAACATGTTATAATACATATATAAATATAATATATATTACTTATTGTATCTACATCTCCATAGGTCTTCCTCACCAGTGCAGAATCCGCACAGGAAACGTCCGGCGAGGATCAGCTCAAAGGAAGCGGCCCACCGGCTGGAGGCCAGCAACAAGGAGGCGGCCAGCACCGCAAGGTTGTTGCCCAGAAGGCACCTCTTCCTAGGAAGCCAAAAGGTTCTGGGTTCAACTCCTTCTCCATTTGGGAAAAGGATGGATTCCATTGACAAAGGGAGAACAGGAAGACTTACTTGCCATATTTGGTGGCCAAGTAGCCGCTGGCGATGGAGCCCAACAGGCCCCCGAAGGCGAAGATGGAGACGACCGAGGACCAGAGGAAGGTGAGGGTCTCGGGGGAAATGGGGTCCTGGAAAGTGGTATTGAGGAAGGCCTTCACGTGCTGCAAGAAAGAAAGGAGAAAGAATGAACAAAAGAAAGAAAAGACAAATGAAAGAAAGGAAGAACGGAAGGAAGAGCGAACAAAAAGAAAGGAAGAACAAATAAAAGGAAGAGCAAAAGAATGAACAAAAGAAAAAGAATGAACAAATGGAAGAATAAATGAACAAAAGAATGAATGAAAGAAACAAAAGAAAAAGCAAGAATGGAGAAAAGAGAGAATGAACTATTATTATTATTATTATTATTATTATTATTATTATTATTATTATTATGTTCATTTGTACCCCGCTTTATCTCTGCCAAAGGTGACTCAAAGCAACTTGACACAAAAGCATCAAGAAACAATTATTATTGTTATTATTATTATTAATTATTATTATTATTGCCAGAAGGGACAGGGAGTTTCGTCTATGCTGATGATCGTGCCATCACCGCTCAAGCAGGAAGCTTTGAAATGCTCTCTGAAGCTTGAGGTGCTCTTACTGCCTATTACAGGGGAAACCAGCTGATCCCTAATGCATCTAAAACACAGACGTGTACTTTTCACCTTAAGAACAGAAAAGTATCTCGAGCTCTGAGGATTACTTGGGAAGGAATCCCACTGGAGTATTGCAGCACAGCCACATACCTGGGAGTCACTCTGGACCGTGCCCTGACTTACAAGAAGCACTGCTTCAATATCAAGCAAAAAGTGGGCGCTAGAAATAACACCATACAGAAGCTGACGGGCACAACCAGGCACAGTGAAGACATCTGCCCTTGCGCTTGGCTACTCTGCTGCAGTGAATACGCATGCCCAGTGTGGAATACACCTCACCACGTTAAAACAATGGATGTGGCTCTTAATGAGACATCCTGCATCATCACAGGATGTCTACGCCCCACAGCGCTGGAGAAATTATACTGTTTAGCCGGCATTGCACCACCTGACATCCGCCGGGAAGGAGCAGCCAGCAATGAAAGGACCAAGCCAGTGACGTCTCCAGCCCATCCCCTGTTTGGATATCAGCCAGCACACCAACACCTTAAATCAAGAAGTAGTTTTCTAAGATCTACAGAAATACTCGCAGCAACACCTCAGCAAGCGAGAGTCCAAAAGTGGCAGGCTAAACCCCCAAACCTCGATCCATGGCTAAGGCCGGATGAGAAATTCCTCACAGGCTACACAGAAGGCTGAGCGACTTGGCACCGAACAGACTGCGCTCTGGCACCATCAGATGCAGAGCTAATCTTAAGAAATGGGGCCACAAAGTGGAGTCCACGACATGCGAGTGTGGAGAAGAGCAAACCACAGACCACTGACTACAATGCAGCCTGAGCACAAGGGAGGAGCTTCTCACGGCCACACCAGAGGCACTCACTCCAAGGGGCCAGATTCTGGTCAAAGGAAATCTAGTATCATGCCAAGTTTTGAAATTTGTTTGTGTTTTTAAATACATTATAAATGTACCCTCAATTTGCTTCTGACACAATAAATAACTACATACACACACACACACACACACACACACACACACACATACATACATACACTAGCTGTGCCCGGCCATGCGTTGCTATGGCAAAGTATGGTGGTATGGGAAATAAAGTATTGAGAAGTTGGTGGTAGTTAAGGTAAAGGGTAAAGGTTTTCCCCTGACGTTAAGTCCAGTCGTGTCTGAATCTGGGGGTCGGTGCTCATCTCCATTTCTAAGCTGAAGAGCCAGCATTGTCCGTAGACTCCTCCAAGGTCATGTGGCCGGCATGACTGCATGGAGCGCCGTTATCTTCCCGCCAGAGCGGTACCTATTGATATACTCACATTTGCATGTTTTCAAACTTCAGGGTTGGCAGAAGCTAGGGCTAACAGTGGGGGCTCTCTCCACTCCCCCAATTCAACGTTCTGTCGGCCTGTTTATGTTGGATAAGTGAGACTGTACTGTATATTTATAATCTTATATTATCTGCTTAGAACTGGATTATATGAGGCCCCTTCTACACAGCTGTATAAAATGCACACTGAAGTAGATTATATGGCAGTGTGGAGTCAAGATAATCCAGTTCAAAGCAGATAAGATTATAAATGGTTTATATAGTTGTGTGGAAGGGCCTTGAGTCTACACTGCCATATAATCCAGTTAAAATCAGATAATCTGTATTTTATAGGCAGTGTGGAAGAGGCCTAAGTGAGGCCTAACTCTGCCTGTCCCCTGGGCTGAGTGGGTTGCTAGAAGACCAAATGGGCGGAGCTTAACCTTCTAACTGGCAGCAATTGGATAAAAACAATTATTCTTCTCCCTCTAATTAGGACTTTATTTTTCTTTTCTTTTTGTTGTATGAACATAGAGGCATGGATGAGGGGTTGTGCTGCCAAGTTTAGTCTTTCTGGGATGTGTAGTTTTGTTGTTTTGTCCTAGGCCAAAATTTCATTACCCTCGACATTCCTACTCCACCTTTCTCCACTCTGGAGGAGACTCAAGGCAGCTTTATATGTATGCAAACAATAGCTTCACAATTAATCATGCAATCCACAAACGTAATCTGGGCCATTCCAATAGTCATTGCATACATATTTATTACCATTATTTATTTATTTATTTATTATGTATACCCTGCTTTATCTCTCCCAAAGGAGACTCAAAGCAGCTTACAATTAAAAGTAAAACCATGCAATTTAAAATACACAAATATGCAAACATTGAAACAGAATGAAACGTAACAGTATTAAAAATTCACAGTTAAAATCCATTAAAATATATTCAAAGCTAAAAATCACAAAAGAAAGAAAAAAATAAGGAAAGGATAAACAAAAAAACAAATCGAAAGAAAGAACAAAAAAGAAAGAAAACGAAAGAAAGAATAAAAGAACAACGCAGCGAAAGAAAGAAAAGAAAGAAAGAGCAAGAATGAATAAAAGAAAGAATGAACAAGCAGAAGAAGAAGAAGAAACCAAAAAGAGAAAGAGCAAATGAAAGAAAGAAAGAAGGGGGGGGGGAATCAAAGAATGAAAAAAGGAAGGAAGAACCAATGAAAATGAAAGAATGAAAGAAAGAACAAAAGAACAAATGAAAGAACAAAATAATGACTGAAAGAAAGAAACAAAAGAAAGAACAAGAATGAGTAAAAGAAAGAATGAACAAGTAAAAGATAGAAAGAACAAAAGAAAGAAAACAAATGAAAGAACAAAAGAACCAAATAACGAAAAAAGAAAAGAAAGAGCAAGAATAAAAGGAAGGAAGGAAGGAAGGAAGGAAGGAAGGGAGGGGGGGAGGGGGGGAGATGCATTGATTCCAAGGGGTCTGACCCCAGGAGACCCCAAACCAGGCCTCCCATTAGGAGTAATGGGGAAAGGGCGACCTCCTTACTGGGGAAGTGAAGGTGATCATGGAGACCTGGAAGCCGGCCTGGAAGGTCCCTCCGATCCCCAGGACCAGGATCATTTGGAGGAGCTTCCGGTACTGGATCTATTGGGAAGAGAATGGATCGATTGGTGATCAATCAGCCCGTTTGTATCCGATTGAAGCGGCCAAAGCGCTACTCACTGCGTCCCAAAAGGTGGAAGAAGAGGGCGACATTTTGGCCCTGGGGTCATCCAGGGTCAGGCCGGGGGTCTGAGTGTCCAGTTGTCCAGCTGGCGGTCAGCGTCCCTCTGGACATCCAGAGAGAGAGAGAGAGAGAGAGAGGGAAGAGATGGAGAAGGGTTAATGTTTCCTGGGAAGCAGGTGACACGGTCCGTTGGGTCAGTCCCTGAACCAGAAAAA
Organism: Anolis carolinensis; assembly: GCF_035594765.1. Taxonomy (NCBI): domain Eukaryota; kingdom Metazoa; phylum Chordata; class Lepidosauria; order Squamata; family Anolidae; genus Anolis; species Anolis carolinensis. Next base: position 1,102,157 of record NC_085846.1, on the reverse strand, counting down.
CCTTAATTCTGATTAAAACAAGCTATTAACCATTATGAAGGTAGGTAGTTATATAAGGGGAAAGGTGAGGTAAAAGTAAGGAAATGAAGTCATCATCACCACCCCCGACATCATCATCATTGTCTGGCGTCTGTCTGTCCGATCTTGCTGGATTCCTTTCGGCTTGTGCAACCCGATGACGTTGACAAGGTCCTTGGGGCGGTGAGAGCAGCCACCTGTGCCCTAGACCTCCAGAGATGCCCTTCTCGGCTAATCACACTGTCCAAGGGAGGACGAGTAATTTGGTTCGCGAGGATAATAAATTCCTCCTTGGAGCAAGGGCAATTTCCATCCAGCCTGAAACAGGCAACTATTAGACCGATTCTAAAAAAGGCATCCCTTAGAATCATAGAATCATAGAATAGTAGAGTTGGAAGAGACCTCATGGGCCATCTAGTCCAACCCCCTGCTAAGAAGCAGGAAATCGCATTCAAAGCACCCCCGACAGATGGCCATCCAGCCTCTGCTTAAAAGCCTCCAAGGAAGGAGCCTCCACCACGGCCCCGGGGAGAGAGTTCCACTGCCGAACAGCCCTTCTCACAGTGAAGAAGTTCTTCCTGATGTTCAGGTGGAATCTCCTTTCCTGTAGTTTGAAGCCCTTGTTCCCTTGCGTCCTAGTCTGCAGGGCAGCAGAAAATAAGCTTGCTCCCTCCTCCCTATGACTTCCCTTCACATATTTGTACATGGCTATCATGTCTCCTCTCAGCCTTCTCTTCTGCAGGCTAAACATGCCCAGCTCTTTAAGCCGCTCCTCATAGGGCTTGTTCTCCAGACCCTTAATCATTTTAGTCGCCCTCCTCTGGACGCTTTCCAGCTTGTCAACATCTCCCTTCAACTGTGGTGCCCAAAATTGGACACAGTATTCCAGGTGTGGTCTGACCAAGGCAGAATAGAGGGGGAGCATGACTTCCCTGGATCTAGACGCTATTCCCCTATTGATGCAGGACAGAATCCCATTGGCTTTTTTAGCAGCCGCATCACATTGTTGGCTCATGTTTAACTTGTTGTCCACGAGGACTCCAAGGTCTTTTTCGCACACACTGCTGTCAAGCCAGGCGTCCCCCATTCTGTATCTTTGATTTCCATTTTTTCTGCCGAAGTGAAGTATCTTGATTCCTCAATTTTATCTAACTACCGACCAATTTCTAACCTCCCATTCTTAGGCAAGGTTCTGGAGCGAGTGGTGGCCTCTCAACTCCAGGGATTCTTGGATGACACTGATTATCTTGACCCATTCCAGTCTGGCTTCAGGCCTGGTCATGGCACTGAGACGGCCTTGGTCGCCTTGGTGGATGACCTCCGCAGAGAACTTGACAGGGGGAGTGTGTCCCTGTTGGTTCTCCTGGATATCTCAGCGGCTTTCGATACCATCGACCGTGGTATCCTTCTGGGATGCCTCTCCGGAATGGGCCTTGGGGGTTCTGCTCTGCAGTGGCTCCAGTCCTTCCTGGAGGGCCAATCCCTGTTGGTGAAGCTGGGGGACACCTGCTCGAACCTCTGGCCATTGACCTGTGGGGTCCCACAAGGTTCCATTCTGTCCCCCATGCTCTTTAACATCTACATGAAACCGCTGGGAGAGGTCATCCGGAGTTTTGGAGTTGGGTGCCATCTCTACACAGATGACACTCAACTCTACTACTCCTTTCCACCTACTTCCAAGGAAGCCCCTCAGATACTGGACCAGTGCCTGATCGCTGTAATGGGTTGAATGAGGGCCAACAAGCTGAAGCTCAATCCTGCCAAGACAGAGGTCCTCGAGGTCAGTTCTAAGTCTGATCGGGGCATAGGGTGGCCACTTGTGCTTGACAGGGTCGCACTCTCGCTGAAGACACAGGTCCGCAGTCTGGGGGTCCTCCTGGATTCGGCGCTGATGCTGATGCTCAGGTGTCGGCCGTGGCCAGGAGGGCCTTTGCACAACTGAAACTTGTGCACCAGCTGCAACCATACCTCGTGAAGTCTGACTTGACTATGGTGGTCCATGCCTTAGTCACCTCTAGACTGGACTATTGCAATGCACTCTACGTGGGGCTGTCCTTGAAGACGGCCCGGAAACTACAATTAATCCAACGTTTGGCAGCCAGACTGCTAACTGGAGCCAGGCCCGGCACAACACGGCACGCTGACCACGCCCCCGCGTTGGGCGCCACCTTCCCAGGGGCGCCATTGAGCCCCTTTAAATTTCCTCGGGCCAGTCCTGACTGGAGCGACTTACAGGGAACGGTCAACCCCCCTGTTTAAGGAGCTCAATTGGCTGCCGATTATTTTCCGGTCCCAATTCAAGGTGCCGGTTCTTACCTATAAAGCCCTAAGGTAGGCTTGGGACCGCCTACCTTATGAACCTGCACAATCTCTTTGTTCATCCGGGGAGGCCCTTCTCTCGCTCCTGCCTCCATCGCAAGCTCGGTTGGCGGGTACGAGGGAGCGGGGCTTCTCGGTTGTGGCCCCCGGAACTGGAACTCCTTCCCCAGGGAGATCAGGCAGGCACCCACCCTTGCATCCTTTAAAAAGGAGTTAAAAACTTGGTTTTTTCATTGCGCTTTTGAATAACTTAGTCTCCATGATCGAAATTTAATTTAATACATTTTCCTTCGCACTGTTTTCTTCTCCTACAATTAATTTGGACGTTTGTCCCCCTTCCCAATGGTCGAAATATGTTTGCACTTTGTGCTCTTGCCCCGAAGCACTTTATAACCATATTATTGCACTTTAGTCTAAATGGCCCTCCATGTTATCCCCCTCCACCAAATTGGTGGTCCATCTTATTTTATTATATTGTTACTCATTTTATGTTTTAAATGAGCTTTTATGGATTGATGTATTGTTCTGTATAATGTCATTTTATTGTGTTTTTACTCTTTGTAATGTTTTAATTGTTGTACTTTGGTTATTGTTTTCGGGCCTTTGTCCCGTGTTAGCCGCCCCGAGTCCCAGCCGGGAGATGGTGGCGGGATAGAAAAATAAAGTTACTTACTTACTTACTTACTTAATGACATGTATTATCATTATGTTTATTGCAACTATTCTTATGATATTTATTATTGCTATATAAAATTATTGTATTTATTATAACCATTGTATTTATTACGTATGATATTTATCATTTATATTTATTATATTTAGGAGCCTCCGGTGGCCTAGGGGATAAAAGCCTCATGGCTTGAAGGTTGGGTTGCTGACCGGAAGGCTGCCAGGTTCAAATCCCACCCGGGGAGAGTGCGGATGAGCTCCCTCTTTCAGCTCCAGCTCCATGCAGGGACATGAGAGAAGCCTCCCACAAGGATGGTAAAACATCAAAACATCCGGGCGTTCCCTGGGCAACGTCCTTGCAGACAACCAATTATCTCATTCCAGAAGCAACTCCAGTTGCTCCTGACACGAAAAAAATAAATTTATCATTATAGTATTATACATTATTATATTTATTCTATACTAGCTTGGGTACTTGGCATTGCCCGGATTATTTGAAAAAGTCATTTTTTAATTGTCCAAAATGCATAAGGTTGTGGCTGAATTGTCTGTAAATTCCAAGTGCCCGGGAACAGGCCGACACCAGCCCAATGGAAGGAGAGTGGGAGGTCCTCTCGATGGATGGGCTGAACATGGCATGTTTCTCTAGAACTGTGTTTAATGTGCTTTAGGAAAAGAACAGATGTATGTACCATATGTGTCATGTACCATGTTCCGCAGTTGATGGTGATTGGGTTAATGTAAGTCTTAGTTCTACAGGGCTGAGTAATCTGTAAGTAAGTAAGTAAGTAAGTAAGGGCTTGGGCTGTGGCGCAGGCTGGAGAGCAGCTGCAATGAATCACTCTGACCAGGAGGTCATGAGTTCGAGGTCCGCTCGGAGCCTATGTTTGTCTGTCTTTGTTCTATGTTGAAAGGCATTGAATGTTTGCCTATATGTGTAATGTGATCCGCCCTGAGTCCCCTTCGGGGTGAGAAAGAAGGGCGGAATATAAATGCTGTCAATAAATAAATAAATAAATAAGTAACTTTATTTTTCTACCCTGCCACCATCTCCCAGCAGGGACTCAGGGCGGCTACACGGGACATGGGCCTGAAGATACAGAACAAGTAGATCAGTTAAAACATATTGCAATAAAAACACGGTAAAAACAGCATTTATACAAAACAATACATTAAACCATAACACTCAGTTAACATATAAATCAATTAAAAATAAAGTAGGATAAAATGGACCACCAGGTTGGTGGAGGGGATGCCATGGAGGGGCCACTTAAACTAAAGTGCAATAATACAGTTCTAAAGTGCTTTGGGGCCAAAGGACAAAGTGTAAATGTTTCTAGACCGAAGGGGTGGGAGACAGCCGGCCAATTTGTTATGAGAAGAGGGACCTGTGCGAAAGAAGGTGTATTAAGACCCTTAATGTGACTTTTGGTCATGGGGACTCAGTTATTCAAATGCGCATCGAAAAAGCCAAGTTTTTAGCTGCTTTTTAAAAGAAGCAAGGGGGGGGGCTGCCTGATCTCCCCCGGGGGGGGTCCAGATCCGCGGGGGGGGGGGGGGGCTGCTGCGAAGGCCCGTTCCCTCGTCCCCACCAACCGAGCCAGCGATGGAGGCGGGAGCGAGAGAAGGGCCTCTCCGGATGAACGAAGAGATCGTGCAGGTTCATAGGGGGAGACACGGCCAGGAGTAAGTAGGACTTCCAGGTGAAAGCGAGTCAGGGCGGAGGCATGCAAGAAATAGGTTGCAGCTGGGTTGTACTGGACGTAAGGAGCTAGCCTTACCCTTTTACTCTTTGGGTAAAAAGTAGGTATGTCCGATCAATGAAAAAAATGCTTCAATTCTCGTTTCTAAAGTAGGGGGCGCTGGCGCTTCGATATAGAAAGTATTTCCGATTTTTTTCACCCAAAAATTTCGGATATTTCCGAAAATTCGTAAGGATTCTAAATGTTTCTAAAATGGCGGACGCGCATGGGCAATCGCAAAAAAAAAAGGAACCCAAGGGGGGGGGGGAGACTTTTACAGGGCTCTCCCACCCTCATTTCTTGAGCTATCCTCATCAAATTTGCAATGCCCTTGCAAGTTGTGCAAAGATATTTTGAAAACTAGAAATTCCCTTTCTATATTTGTAAGCAAGAAGGACACTGAAAATCAGTGTTGTCTCTGGCTATGTAATCCCACAAGCCTCAACCCAATGCCTTCAATTAGAAATGGACCAGTGACCACCACGCCAAGCAATGCCCTGGCAAGGAGTGCAAAGATACTTTGAAAACTAGAAATTCCCTTGCTAAGAGAAAGAACCATGTTAAGCTCCCATTCAAGGTAGGTTGCAGAAACAAAAATTTTAAAAAATATATTTTTAAAAATATGTAAAAAAAATTGGGGGGGGGGGGGGAATAACGAAACGTTAAGAGACCATTAGAGAATGGGCCAACAATGGTTCGAATTACATTGCTTTTTACGCTGTGAGACAATGTCTCGGAATGCGTATCAAAAAGCAAGAACAATCCGAAATAATTCCGATATACGATTCAAAACGATTTTTTGGACATGTCTAGTAAAAAGAATTTGTCCTACTTTGGCTGTGGATGCTGCTTGTTTCACCCCAGGTTTTTGGATTTTCGGTATCCTGACCTGTCTCCTGAAGTTTTGGAAACCTGGAACCTGGAACCTGGATCCTCGATCCTCCGGGCTGGCCATGGACTACGGTATAGACTCTTGATCCTTGGACTTTACTCATTGAACTCTCAGTGTTTGACTATTGGACTGGACCTTTTTTGACTACGGTGTCTTCTCATGCCTGCATCGGTGCTTGCTATCAGTTTTGCTTGGATTCTGTGGCCGAGTGCTATCTTTATGTTTTACATCGGGACTATGAAAACAGCCAGACAGTAAGTGCTGCTTTAATTAAACATTTTGACAGAAGCTGGGTGTTTGTTTTGGGTCACGTCTGCTGCCTGCGTACTGGCAGAGCCCTGGCATCGTGACAACATGTTGAGCGGGTCAAGGGTTATCTCTGCGAAGTAGAAATGACTACGCCTGTAACTTTGCCTGCTTGTAACAGAGAAATGTATAAGAAGAAGAGAATTTCCTTTGTTTAGGGTTCTCTGCTTTTTGGAACCGATTTCCAGCAGACAGGTGCCAGTTGGTAAATAAAGAGTGTTTTTTCAAGCCTGAAGAAAGGTCTCGTTGGCATCTCTCATCGTCCACTTCAGGTTTTGGGTGGTTTTGGTTATCTTGTTCTTTGTCCAGCACATTACCACATTGAATGTTTGCCGATACCTATTGTAAATCACCTTATTTATTTATTTATTTATTTACAGTGTTTATATTCTGCCCTTCTCACCCCGAAGGGGACTCAGGGCGGATCACATTATACACACACAGGGCAAACATTCAATGCCCATAAACACATCAAACAGAGACCGAGACAGACAGACGCAGTGGCAATTTAACTTCTCCTGAGGGGATGTTCGATTCTGGCCACAGGCGGGAGCAGCTGCTTCATCATCCACTCTGACGGCACTTCCTCATTCCAGGTCGTAAATTAGTTAAACTTGCCTCCCCACTTTTATAAGTGGTACCTTATTTCCTACTTGATAGAAGCAACTATCTTTCGGGTTGCTAGGTCAGCAATGAGCAGGGGCTATTTTTTTTATTTTTAACTGACGGGTGCTCACCCCGCCACAGGCTGGCCTCGAACTCATGACCTCATGGTCAGAGTGATTTATTGCAGCTGCTCAACAGCCTGCGCCACAGCCCGGCCGCTTAAGGGGAAATAGGGCAGGATATAAATAAAGTTTTTATTATTAGTAGTAGTGAGGTCGAAACCAAGAACTCCCTGCATCTCTCCTGATCTGACCTGCAGCAGGGAGTTCCACAGATCCAGAAAAACTCCTGTTGAGTCAGCCAACTATGAACTGTGTGTCCCAGCTGCAGCTTTCAACATGTCTGGATCTTTTCTTCTGCTACCCTAACATTGTAACTAATCCCTAATAAAAGTATCATTGCATTCTATCCTTTCCCTCTCATAGTGGTTATCATGTATCTCTCCATTGATACTTGCATGAGAACCCTTTCCTTTCCACTAGAAACTAGTCTTCAGGAGTGAACTCTCTTCCTTCCCAGGTTTCTGGCCAGTGCGGGCAACCGGCTTAAAGGGCATTCCTTTTAACCACGGTTACGGAGGGTCCCAGAATCTCGGTAACCGCGGGTCAATGGATCGCCACCATTTTCACACCACATCTTCCTGAACTAATTTTAAGCCTAACTGCTATCACACTTTCTATACTTTGGACCCCTACGCTCTGGGAGCAACTTTTTATTCCTATAAGATCAAATTTAAAAGGATGAACAGCTGATTGTCAACTGAGCCTCTTTGCTGCTGCCTTGCTGCCGTTTCCGCGGCTCCTGGAGTTTGGACTGCATGATGGACTCGGGGGGGGGGGGGGGGTCATCCGAGGGTCTCTTCATGCCTCAGGCAGTGATCACCGCCACCATCGACCCCCTACAAGTGGACTTTGGCCGGCTTGGCCATTCCTCGTGGACACTTACTGGAGCCTTTCCTTGTTCCTTGGATTTCATGCCTTTCTATATGGCTTATGAGATTATGCTGGACTCCTTGGGGGTGGGGGTGGGTGAATATGATTTCTGATTCTATGAATGTACCCCTATATGTTTCCCTTCCCTTTGCCCCATATATGAAATATGAAGAACCACCTCTGGGTGACCCGGCTGCAGGGATTCCCCTCATTTCCAAGGGGGGAATTATCCCTTCACAAAAGGACTTAATCAAATACTTTTGCATGAACGATAACAATGGATGTTTCCTCCTGGGTCTCGGAGCAGGACCGCGCTGGGGGGGAGGGGACACACACCCAACTGGTATTTTTGTCATATTCCAATCTGGGACAACATGCCTCCGGAAAGCCGAGGTTGTCTCTACTGCCTTTCCTTTGTCTTCACACCTAGCCAGAATGACTGACAGGATCTCACTTATCTGCTTACATATCCAGTCTTTAGAAAAACTGGAATCTGATGGCTACGTCAGACCCAATATGTATATTTTAATTCCAGGAAATAATCCTTGGCTGCCTTGAGGACCCTTGAGGTAATCGGCACCCATCAGGACACATTAGTCACATTAGTCACATTGATTCATTCATAAATCCACTCATCAGTCCTTTCTTTGAGGCTCAGACCACCCCCTCGCTCCTGATTGGTCAGGAAACCGAAGCGGGGCTGGTTCTCTGATCGGGCAAAGCGTTCGTGCCTCTCCTCCAGATGATGAAGAAGACCAATCAGCAAGAAGCCGGCCACCCCATTTCTTTGCTATAAAGTGTACTGTAAACTATTGTATAGCATTTCTTTTTGATGAATGATTGCGATTGACATCCTTTCCAGCTGGATTGCATTAAACATCTCGGTGGTTCTTTCTTCAGTCTATGGTGAGTGTTAGATCCCAGCCAGCTAGGGCACCAACGCCTGCAGTGTTTCAGGACCTGCACTTTGACACAGATAATGATGAGGAATTTACTGACATTACACCCTCCACGGAGGGGCCTTTACAGCTGCAGGTGCCTGAAGATGTTGACGCTGGAGACTTGTTAATTGGAGAAGATTCTTTTAGTCCTCCTTCGCAGATAGAGCCAGATGTGGAAGAAACGCCTGGGAAAGGGGTTTTTAATTGTAGAGATTTTGTGACTAGAGAAAGAAGTGCAAAACAGGAAATCCGCCAGAGTCAAAGACTGACAAATAGATGGGATAATGGGTAGCATTGGGAAAGTTTTGGGAGTTTGTATTCTCCAAATTCTGAACAGCCCAGAATCTTCTAAAAGTGTTTTGTTCGGTAGATTTCTTTGCGATGTCAACGTTGCTTCTTGGAGAGAGGTTTCTTCATTTCTAGCTCCGGTTTCCAAGTCAAGTTTTTCCAGTTCCAGTCGGGTTGTGCTGTGCCGCGACTCTCAAGTAGACCTTGACTTTACTTCAGTTGTTATTTCTTGTTCCTGTTTCAAATTTGCCTCAGCTTCAACAACTTTGCTGCCTTGTTTGCTATGAAGAATTTCCAGTGGATAGAACTCTGTTTCCTGCCAGCCTTGTTTCCCTGTTTAACTTCATGGACTTTGAATTCTTGGAAGAGCTATCGAGTTCTCATTGCGGATTATAATATTGGACCCTTTCCTTCACCCAACTGAAACCGTCATCGACTTCCTGAAAAGAACTGTTCCTTACTCAGTTCCTTACCCAATTTCCTTTGGATTTATAATTGTTTTAATAAAGAGATAGTGTGTTATATTGGCTCTTGTCTGGTTTTCGAGTGCTCACACTGCCTTGGGGTGCAACAGTGAGATTTATTTGGGAACTGGGAAATTCTGATTCCAGCGGCTCTCTTTCTCACCAAGGTAGCGAACCCATTTGGGGTCTCAGGTCTCTCTCTTACCAAAGGGAGACCTCCAAATTCTAGCTTGATTTCAGTAGTAGTAGTATCATGGATCGTTTAATGAAGTTGTTTTCAGTACTTAGTTATCATTGTTTCAACTGTAGCTGAAGATTGTTTAGCTCTACATTTGTTTATTTGTTTATGGTTTGTTTTTCCAGTTTGCAAATGTGTAGCCATGCAATTGTTGTAAACATTGGAGAAAGTGTTGGTAAACAAATATATTTTTATGTGTGTGTGTGCATTTATATACACACCAACACATATATTAAATGGGAATTTGGATGGCCATCTGTCGGGAGGGATTCAATTGTGTCTTCCATCCAAATATATATATATCATCCAATGATTATATCCACACAGAATTGTTCACAATTTGTTTATTGACTCATTTGTTTATTGACAAATCTGGAAATCACATATGCAGAAAACAATTCAGAAGTTCTCGTAGGGGGACGGATCTTTCCGGAAGCCCTTCTGGAAGACGGCGGCCATCTTGTTTCTCGGCCTCAGCTTCGCCTTGAACTCTGCGTCGATTTCTGCCAAGGACTTCCCCTTGGTTTCCGGGAGGAAGAGGAAGAAGAACGTCGCAGAGGCTGCCATGGCGATGGCGAAGACGAGGAAGACGAAGGGCCCCAAGGCACCCTGGGAAGGAAGGAAGGAAGGAAGGAAGGAAGGAAGGAAGGAAGGAAGGAAGGGAGGAAGGAAGGAAGGGAGGAAGGAAGGGAGGAAGGGAGGAAGGGAGGAGTGGCTGGACTGGCTCAGAGCAGGCCGGGATTTGCATATCTGGCCCGAGGGAATGACAGGCACTCACCACAGCGAATGGGAAGGTGATTCCAATGAGGAAGAGCCCCGCCCAGTTGAGGCAGCCACCAATCACAAAGGCCGAGGGGCGGGACGAGTGGGGGAAGATCTCCATCATGACTGACATGGCGGCCCCATCTGCAGAGAGGAAGTAAGGAAGGAAGGAAGGAAGGGAAAAAGGAAATGAGAGAAAGGAAAGAAGAGATGAATGAAAAAAGGAAGAGAGAGAAAGGAAGAAGGGAATATTTGGAAAAGGAAGGAAGGAAGGGAAGGAAGGAAGGGAAGGAAGAGATGAGAAAGAAAGGAAGAGAGGGAAGATGGGGAAAGAAAAGAAAAGGAAGGAAGGAAAAGATAGACAAGTAGCAAGAAGAAATGAATGAAAAGAGAAGGAATAGATTGACAGAGGAAGATGGAAATGTATGGAAGAAGAGAAGGAAGGGAGAGAAGATAGGAGGAAAGAAAGGGGAGATGGGAAAAGGAAGGAAGAAGGAAGGGAGAGGAATGAAGGAAGGAAAAAGGAAACAAGGGAAGGAAGAAAATGGAAATTGGAGAAAGGAAGGAAGAGAGGGATAAAAAGGAATGAATAGGGAGAAAGGAAGAAGGAAGGAAAAGGGGAGATGGGGAAGGAAAGGCAATGGAAAAAGGAAGAAGGGAGGAACAAAGGACGTGAAGATGAAAAGAAGAAAAAGGAAATGAGAACAAGGAAGAGAGAGAGAAAGGAAGAAGGACATATTTGAAAGAACAGCAGGAAGGAAGAAGGGAGGGGAACGAAGATGAAGGAAGAGCAAGGAAGGAAGAGGTGGATAAAAAAGGAAGTAAAAGAGTAAGGAAGAAGGAAATATTTGGAAGAAGAGAACAAAGGAAGAGAGAGATGAAAGATGGGAGGGAGGAAAGGAGAGGTGGGAAAAGGAAGGAAGGAAAAGAAAGAAGAGAAGAAAGGGAACGAAAAATAAAATGGAGAAAGGAAAGAACGGTGGGAGAGAAGGGCAAAGAATAAAGGGACAAAAGGAGAGAGAGAGAAGGAAGAAGGAAAGAAAATAGAAAAGAAGGAAGAGATGAATGAGATAAAAAAGGAAGCAAAAGAGAAAGAAAGGAAGAAGGAAGGACGAGAGGGAAGATATGGGAAAGAAAAGAGGTGGGAAAAGGAAGGAAGGAAGGAAGAGAAAGGAAGGAAGAAAACGAAAAATAAAATGGAGAAAGGAAAGAAGGGAGGGAGGAAGAAAGAAGAGGGGGAGAAGGAGAAAGAGGGAAGGAAGGAAGGAAGGAAGGAAGGGAGGGAGGGAGGGAGGGAGGGAGGGAGGGAGAAGCGCGGAAGCGCCACAGCGCCTTCCCCGGTTCTTCCCAGGGGCCGTGAGTGGCCCGAGCGCGTGCCGGGTGTCCCAATGGCTACTCACTGGGCCCCAGTCCGAAGGCGGCGACGAAGAGGAAGACGAGGGCGGCGCTGGCGCAGGAGGCCCAGGGGAGCCGGTCCTAAGAGGAAGAAGGGAGGAAGGGATGCCGTAAAAGACGCGTGGTCCGAGTGACACGGAATGAAATTGTATGGAAGGTATACGGTTGGGGCCTGTATCGACTAGGGAGGCCACCCCAAGTGAAGAATTCATGAACTGGGATAAAAGGTTGCCGAAGAGAACAGCTGCTGCCATGGATGACCGGAGACGAATGATGAACTCTTGGTGGAAAACAACATGTTTCCATTTCCAGAGACAATGGCTCTTTTAAAAGGCCTTTGATACCTAATTTGATGTTGGACTGATCCATCTGCCCATTTTATAATAGCCCCCATTTCAAGATGTTGCCAATGCTATTTTGCACTTTATTGTCCATTTCTACCGGCACACTCTGTTCTGGATTTTATGAATTAGTCTCCTGTTTTAATATTGTATGATTTTCGTATGCTTCTTGCCGATTTTAACGATTGTTTTATTGCTATTGATGTTTTACTGGTATAATTATTTTATAGTCGTGTTACTGATATTGATTGTTTTATCGGGCTAGGCCCCATGTAAGCCGCCCCGAATCCCTTCGGGGAGATGGGGCGGGGTATAAAAATAAAGTTATTATTATTATATTATTATTTAAGTGAAGGAAGTCAAGGAATGGTTCCTTACGTTAAGAAGGAAAACCAATTGTCAGTTAAGGAAGAAAAGCTAACATCTGTCCGGGAACCGATGGAGTCAGCGTGTTTTAGCTAGAATACCACTTGTTAGTCATCAAACAACATCAACAAGAAATATGTTACATAATAATAATAATAATAATAATAATAATAATAATAATAAGTTTATTTATATCCCGCCTCCATCTCCCCCGAAAGGGGACTCGGGGCGGCTTACAGGAAAATCAAAATACAAGCGATGATAAAATATGAAACATCAAAGGACAACAACAGAAATCAATAATAAAATATACACAATAGGCGAAAAGAGACCTTTTTACTACCCAAAAGTATGGCAGGCTGCAGGGGAATGCAGAGCACCTAATGCGGTTCTATAGAGTCTGTGTGTGTCTACTTTCTTTCTCTGGATTGCTCTGCGATACACTCTGTCTCACTGAGAATAGAACGAAAAAACCTTTTTAATGCTTAAAGAAAGAGTATTCATGACAGGAAGGAAGGAGGGAGGCCTTGAACTTTGGGAGTTATAGTTCACCCCCATTCAAAGAGCGCTGTGAACCCAACTGACAACGAATCCCGAACAACACTGCCACGGACGTCCAACACTGCCAACTTTTAATACTAGCAGGGAGTTGATCTTGAGTGCTGGGAGTTATAGTTCACCTACAATCCAAGAGAGCTCTGAACCCCATCAACGATGGATGTGGACCACATTTGGCACATACATCCAACATGGCCAACCCTGAGTACTGGTGGGGTTTGGAGGGAACTGACCTTAGATGCTGGGATTTATAGTTCATCTACAATCAAAGATCACTCTCAACCCTACCAATAATGAATATGGATCACATTTGGCGCACACATCCAACATGGCCAAGTTTGCATACGGTGGGGTTTGGAGGGAATGGACCTTGGATGCTGGGGATTATAGTTCACCCACAAATTTAGAACACTCTGAATCCAACTGACGATGGATCTTCATCAAACTAAACACACAATAACCCTGAACTGACAGGGTTCAGGGGGGAACTGACCCATGATATTAAGTGTTGTCCTTCACTCGCACTCAGAGAGCATTGCAACTCCCACCAACGATGGGTGAAGAGGGGAGGGAGGGAGGGAGGGAGGGAGGAGCAATCCCTAATTTTATTTATGTTATCATTTATATTGTTATCTATTCTGTTTTCTTTTCTTTATTATTCATGCTAATATCTATTTTATTTTATTATTCATGTTATTGTCTATTTTATTTATCTCGTTATTCATTTTATGATTTATTTATTAATTTTATTCATTATTTTATATATTTTATTATTCATGCTGTAATCTATTCTATTATTTATTATTTATGTGATTTCCTATGTTATTTCGCCTCCTTCCTCCACCCGCGTCCGTCCACTGACCTGGAGGCCGAGGGCGAGGGTCAGCAGCCCCAGGGTGGTGGCCATGGCCCCGCAGCCGCCCCACAGGAGGGCCCGGCGGCCGAAGTGGTCAATGGTCAGCGCCTGAAGGAAGAGGAATAAGGAGGAGGAAGACCACCGGAGGGCATTGCAATTAGAGCCGGGGAAGGGAGAAAGGGGGAAGTGGCCATGAGCGAAGGGCTCTTCTTACGCAAAGGACGGCCGAAGCCAGTTCGCAGAACCCGACTCCAAGGGAAACGTAAGGGATCAGGTCCTCCTTGAACCCCAAAGTGCGGAAGACGTCGGAAGTGTAGAAATAGACCTGAGAGCAATAAGAAGAGATAGATAATATTTATTTATTCATTTATTTACAGCATTTATATTCCGCCCTTCTTTCTCACCCCGAAGGGGACTCGGGGCCGATCGCATTACACATATAGGCAAACATTCAATGCCTTTTAACATAGAACAAAGACAAGACAAACATAGGCTCCGAGCGGGCCTCGAACTCATGACCTCCTGGTCAGAGTGATTCATTGCAGCTGGTTGCAGCTGGCTTGCTCTCCCGCCTGCGCCACAGCCACAGATAAAATAACATACATAAATAATAAAAGAAATAAAATGGAATAGATGTAACAACACAAATAAAAATAAATGAAACAACAAAGATAATAGCATGAATAATAAAATAAATTAAAAAGAATAGGTCAAGGTAAAGGTTTTCCCCTGTCATTAAATCCAGTCATGACCGACTCTGGGGGTTGGTGCTCATCTCCATTTCTAAGCCGAAGAGCCGGCGTTGTCCGTAGACACCTCCAAGGTCATGTGGACGCTGGCATGACTGCATGGAGCGCCGTTACCTTCCCACCGGAGCGGTACCTATTGATCTACTCACATTGGCATGTTTTCGAACTGCTAGGTTGGCAGAAGCTGGGGCTAACAGCGGGAGCTCATTCTGCTCCTGGGATTTGAACCTGAGACCTTTCGGTCTGCAAGTTCAGCAGCTCAGCGCTTTAACACACTGTGCCACCACTAGGGGAATAGATAACAGGAATAATAAAATTAACAAAACAACAAACTATATAATAAATGAAATAGATAACACACTTAGATCTATCTATATATATAAAATGATAAAGTCGTTTGCGCAGTGACTATAACAACAAAACTAAACATCCCAGAAATACGAAATTTGGCAACACAATGCAAAAGGCTTGCCTCCAGGTTACAACAACACAACCACACCACAAAACCACAATCCGGACCCACAAAACTCACAACAACGCATCATGCGATAACAACACAACTAAACACCCCAGAAATACAAAACTTGCCAACACAATGCAAAAGCCTTGCCTCCCAGTTGTAACAACACAACCACACCACAAAACCACACAGGACCCACAAAACTCACAACAACGCATCGTGACTATAACAACACAACTAAACGCCCCAGAAATATGAAACTTGGCAACACAACGCAAAAGCTTTCCCTCCAGGTTGTAACAACACAACCACACCACAAAACCACAATCCGGACCCATAAAAGTTACAACAACGCATCGTGACTATAACAACACAACTAAACGTCCCAGAAATACGAAACTTGGCACACAACTAAACGCCCCAGAAATATAAAACTTGACAACACAACGCAAAAACCTTGCCTCCCGGTTGTAACAACACAACCACACCACAAAACCACAATCCGGACCCACAAAACTCACAACAACGCATAGTGACTATAACACAACTAAACGCCCCAGAAATACAAAATTTGACAACACAATGCAAAAGCCTTGCCTCCCAGTTGTAAGAACACAACCACAACACAAAACCACAATCCGGACCCACAAAACTCACAACAACGCATTGTGACTATAACAAATACAAAATTTGACAACACAACTCATCCACCTCCCCAATCCCTACATTCACACTTGGCCTCCAAAAAAACCAATTACAATAATAACAATGACAACAACAACAACAACAAGAATCAACACCATCACAGGCAAGAAACAGCCAGGCACTGAGGCTGAGAGGCCAGTCAGTGCTACACTGGGCCTCCAAAAAACAATACAGTAGCATCTAACTTATCCAACCTTCATGACCACTACAACAACAACAATAATAAACAGCTACACAGGCAAAACAAAAAAAAGACTATTGTACCACAATGAAAATATAAACCGCACTCAGCAGAATCAGACGTCACGATTAACAACAAACCAAAGACAACAGGGATCTCAAGCAATTATCAATCAACACAAAAATTGAAGAAGGTAACAGACTTCAAATACTACTACTAATGTGAGTATAAAGAAGGTGGAGGTCACAGCATAAATACAACCTAATGTAGACTGACCAACACCACCAGACTCAGCCACAGCAACGCATGGCCGGGCACAGCTAGTAATAATATAAATGAAATTAAAGATAATAACATAAATAATGAAATAAATAAGTTTAGATAATAATAGATAATAACTAGCTTTGCCCGGCCACGCGTTGCTGTGGCTTATGGGAATCCTTTGTTGGCCAGGTGGAATAGCAGTGAATCACCTTGCAGTCTCAAAGCCTGGCTGTTTTCCGGAATATCTGGAACTTTTTGTTGTATGAACGTAGAGGCATGGATGAGGGGTTGTGCTGCCAAGTTTAGCGTTTCTGGGATGTGTGGTTTTGTTGTTTTGTCCTAGGCTGAAATTTCATTACCCTTTTATATATATAGATAACATACATAAATAATAAAAAATAGAATAGATATAATAACACAAATAAAATAAATGAAATTACAAAGATAATAACATGAAAAATAAAATAAAATAGATAGCATGAATAATAAAATTAATAAAATAACAGATAATATAAATAATAAAAGGAACAAAACAACAAACCATAAAATAAATGAAATTGCAAAGATTATAACATAAATAATAAAATGAATAAAACAAAACAGATAACAAATAATAAAATAAAGAAAACAGAATAGATAAAACACATAGATAATAAAAGTTAACAACATAAATAATGAAAAAAATAAAATAGTTTAGATAATAACATGCATAATAAAATAAATAAAATAACATAAAAATAAAAAATAAGTAAAATAAATAATAAAATATAAGAAATAAAAGAAATAAATAAACCCGAACTATATTAGAAAGGTTCCTGTTTATTATTTTCCTTTATTTCTTTTTTTATTTATATTATTATCAATTTTGTTATCCATTTTATTTTTATTTTATTATTTATGTTATTTTCTTTTTAAGTGAATTTCTATTATTTTTATTTGCTTACTTGCTTTATTATATTATATATATAATATATAATATTTATAATATATATCATATCGATATATCTACTGTGTTTCCCCAAAAATAAGACACTGTCTTATATTTATTTTTCCTCAAGAAGACCCACTATAGCTTATTTTCAGGGGATGTCTTACTTGTTATGACGTATGGTGCAGCGGGAGCTGAGCAGGTTAACCCGCTGAGCTGCTGAACTTCCTGACTGAAAGGTTGGCAGTTCGAATCTGGGGAGCAGGGTGGTCACCTGTTGTTAGCCCCAGCTTCTGCCAACCTAGCAGTTCGAAAACATGCAAATGAGAGTAGATCAATAGGTCCTGCTTTGGCGGGAAGGTAACATTCGCGCTCCTTGCAGTCATGCCAGCGGCCACATGACCTTGGAGGTGTCTACGGACAACGCCGGCTCTTTGGCTTAGAAATGAAGATGAGCCCCAGCCCTCAGAGTCAGACATGACTGGAGTTAACGTAACCTTTACCTTTACTGGGGTGCAGCAATCTACATGTATTCAAATATAGTTAAGTTGTTTTCTTCTGGAGTATTGTCATAACTCTCCTAACCTGGAATTCCATCCTGAATTTCTTGCAAGTCTCTATCTTTTAGAACCATTAACCAGGGCCGTAGCCAGAAAAAAATTTCGGGAGGGGTTTTGAAAATTTGGGGGGGGGGGGTTAACCCCTAGCACACACCCCTCCCCGCTACAAACCTGTCAATATCTGCTTGAGATAGTGCCTGGAGGGACTCTTAATGTTTTCCGTCTCATAGACTTAGCATGGGGATTTGGTTAACCAGTTAAAATTCATGAGTAAACCAGATTTTTTTTATAACCTGAAAAATTTTGGGGGGGGGGTTGAACCCCTAAAACCACGCCCTCGCTACAGGCCTGCCATTGACCCCGATCTTTCAGGTCAAGCAACAGAATTGAATGAGTGGCTCTGATCCACGTCACCTGCCCGAAGTGCATTGGCAACAACACTCAGCCCTTGTTCTCGGGGCCGCCCACGCCCCTCCGTCCACCTCCGAGATGGCGGCTGTCACGATGGGGCAGGTGAGAAGGGCTGCCCGCCTTTTTCACCACTCTGTGCCGGTATGCTGCACAGCCATGCCTATCACTATTTTCGGGGTATGGCTTATATTGCGCAAATGCTTAGAAATCCATCTAGTGCTTATTTCATGGGTATGCCTTATTTTTGGGGAAACAGGGTATATATCCCCTCCCCCTCCCCCCGCCCCTCAAGGAAAGCCCCCGAACCGCACCGCATTGATGCCGCAGAGCTGCAAGGTGAGGACGGAGGCGGCCAGGATCCGCATCTGGGGCCGGAGGGAGGGGTCTCTCAGCAGCGCCAAGGGGCTCAAGGGCGGGTCTGGTGCCGCTTCCGCCTTGAGCTCGGCCAGGCCTTCTTCGTGGGCCCCGGGGCCCCACAGTCTCTGCAAGGCTTTGGGGGAAAGCGGGTTGGTGACCTTCATGGCCTTCCACAGATGGCCAAGGCCAGACTAGATGACCGCTGGTTGCCCCCTCCCAGCCATTCCTTACCTTTCCGGCACCCCGCTTCGTCCTTCTCTCGGATCAAGAGGAATGAAGGCGACTCTGGGAAGAAGGGCAAGGTCAGCAGCTGGGCCAAGGCCGCGACCCCGGCAAAGGACAGCAGGCAAGGCCACGACCCCTGCGTCCCCAGCAGCTCCCTAAGAGACGGGACAGAGGTTGGCGAGGGGCCGAAAGGACACCCATGGACTCGCACCTGGCGGCTGCACTTGGGCCCTGGAGCCTCTTCTCACCACAAACCACACACTGCCCAGGAAATGTCAGAGGTTATTAAAAGCAGAAAATAATAAAAGCTGGATATATGAAAAACAAGCAAATATAGAAAAGGGATCAAAGCCAAAAGTCCCTTTAGAGAAAGTTCTAAAATAACCCTAGAGCAATATGCAAAGGCAAGGGACATAAATCCAAGGCAGGCAAAACGATGCCCCACAAGGCCAGAACGTAGGAACCGCTTGACTCTTGGTTTCATGAATGTCGTGGCCCACGACACCGAGAGCCCTGTGCCTGAAGGCAGCGCTGCCCTCACAACGATGGTATCAACATGAACCACTTTTTAAAAGCCAAAATCCTCCCATGAGATCGTGGCCTTTGCACCTGCTTTCCTGGGCCTTATCCTTAAGCCCTTGGAGAAGCGAGTCCTCGATTGCAGGCCCTCTTCTCTCAACTCAATCGCTCTGACCCTCGTGTCCCCCATTTCCTCCAGTCTCTACTTCACCGTTCTCCTGGGATCTGCCAGGAGATTGCAAAACATTTCTCTCTGGATCTCTCCCAGCATCCCCTGCCTCCTCTTCTGAACACTCAGAATCTGACCAGGCTACAGCACTGGTTGTTGTTGTTGTTGTTGTTGTTGTTGTTGTTGTTGTTGTTATTATTATTATTATTATTATTATTATTATTATTATTATTCACCTGAGTCCTAATATTTGCCCCAAGGATTTCCCAAAGGACCAGAAGAAGCCGGACGTTGCGTTGGCGAAACCCCGAAGCCCCTTTGGGGAGACCTCTCCGGCGTATTGCGGGTGGATGGCCATCGAGATGCCTAGGAAGGAAGGAAGGGAGGAAAGAAAGAAGGAAAGAAAGAAGGAAAGAAGGAAGGAAGGAAGGAAGGAAGGAAGGAAGGAAGGAAGGAAGGAAGGAAGGGAAGAAGGGAAGGTCAAGGAGACAGGGCATGGCGGCAAAACACTATGGAATTGCATTGGCCCAGAATCATAAGTAACCTGCCCCTAGAAAACTACACCTCCCAAAGACAGTAAGCAAAGTACGAACCCCAGAAATCTGCAAATCCCACTGGGGTGAAGTGGGGAATAACAGCCTGCCAAGAAATGTCTTCCTCATATCAAGAGATTTGTTTTGAAGTGGTTCACTAAGACGCTCAAGCAAACTCTAAATCCAAGTGAACTACAAATCCCACTGGGGTGAAATGGGGGATAAAGTTTCACCAACTGTTAAGAGATATCATCCTGCACTGCTTAAGTCTCTATCGTTAGATAGCAAACCTAGAACAGAGTTAATGACACCTTCCCATTATCCCATGCATGCTTGATAGGCTTTACTGTTATTTCCTTCTTCCTGTCTTGTTTAGGTCCACCCCATCCTTTTGTTGATTTAGAAATGTGATATCTCCTAGGGCTTGATGTAACTTCCTCAATTTAGTTTGGAATTTTTATGGCCCTAGAGAAGAAAGGGACTGCCCATGCGGTGGTCGCCATGCTTTTCCTGCTTTTGTTTCACTGAGAGGAAGCATTTTGTCTCCTCTCGTGGCCAAAATGTAGCTATCTAGATTTCTTTATTATTTTCATCCGCCTACCTGTCTTAGACCAGCATAGATAAGCTAGTTAGCTCCAAACTTTTCTATCCATCAATAGATTTTTCAACCTCAATAAATGCTTTTAAACTTTTAAGCTGACTTTGCAATCCTTTGCCATCCAGAAGACAAAGGCTTTCCTGAACTCGCTCCGCATAAGTTTCCTGCTGTTTTTGGAAGAGATACTTCCACTCATTCTGCTGATTTTCCTGGGAGTTTGAGTTAAACAGCTCGTAGATTCCCAACACCAACACCCTCTTCTCTCACCCCAGCAGAGAGTTCTCTCTAAGAAACTCCTCCCCAGAGAAGTGTCCTGAGGCAAACTACAGATCCCATCTCTGAACTACAGATCCCGCATTACCGGCACTGACTCCGAACAAGAAGCGTCCGAGGAGGAGCATCGAGAGGGAAACGGCCCTTTGGCTGAAGGCGAGGAGGACGGAGGCCAGAAGGACCAGGAGGTCGTTGCCCAGGAGGGTCCGCTTCCTGCAAGGGAGGGGGGGCCGTTAGTGGGGAGCGACAGATTAATGAACTACCTGGCTGATTAGGGACCAATTAATGGACTGACCGATTGAGGGCGGTCTGGTTAACTAACTGACTAATTAGGAAACTAAGTCATTGAATAATTATGGAATAATGAATTGACTAATGAGGGACCAATTAATCCACTGGCTAAATAGGAATCAAATTAATTATTGAATAATTAATCAACTAATTAGGGACCACTTAACTAACTGGCAAAAATAGGAATTAAATGATTGACTAATTAGTGACTAATTAACTAATCAGTGACTATCTGGCTAATTAGGGCCTGATTAATTAAACGACCAGTTAGAGAACTATTAACTTGCTAATTAGGGACTGAATTAACTGACTAATTAGGGACTGAATCAATTGACTAAGGATTAATTATTTAATTGACTGACTAATTCAAGGCTGACTGAATTGCTGAAGAAGTGCAGAGTTTAAAAAAGGAGAGTCAGTCTGTGCTCTGATGAGGCACAGGGAAGATTGATCCTGGTTGAGAGGATCAAGGGAGACTCAAATGGTTATTTTGAGTCAGTTTAAAATAAGTTTGGTGACTTATTTGACATAATCTGTGTCCTGGTAGGAAACAGAGAGTCTGTGATAGCTTATCACAGGGGTGACTGTGGTATAAAAGTGGAAGAGGAATAAGGTTTAACCACCTTAAGTAAAAGAAGTAATATTTTAGAGAGTTGATTAATCTTATCCTGAAATTGTAATTGTTAATAATAAGAAAACCTCTTCGTGAGAAACAATACTGTAACCACTAAGCTCTGTGCCTGAATACACTTGTTCTTGTTTTTCCAACATCGAAGCCTCTGTCATATATATTCTGTACCAAGTACGCTACCATCTAGAGTTAGTAAAAAGAAGGAAAAAGTAAAAGTAAAAGGTCTCCTCCCTGAGGCGTTTGGTGGTTGCATCTTCCCAAATTGGTGGCAGTCATAATAATTAATCCTTTACAAATTGGTGGCAAACGTTATTAAGCTCCTTCACATTTGGTAACAGTAATAATTAGATTCCCCCTTGCCCGAAGGAGCCTCACTCATTAATTAAAACAATCTTGACACCGATTAATTTAATTCGTTAATTAGGGCTCAATGGGGCTACTTCTCGCACTCACTTGCCAAACCGCAGGGCCAGGCACCCGCTCACGAGGGACCCGAGGAGGCCCCCGATGCCGAAGATGGAGACCACCAAGGACCAGAGGAAGAGCAGGGTCTGCTCTCGGGGGGCAGCGGCCGGTCCCATGGTCTCGTTGATGAAGGCCTTGATGTACTAAGGAAGGAGGAGAGAGACAGAGTCCTTTCAGGCGGGAATCCCTTCCCACGCTTCGACTCATGCCATGCATTGTTAATGAATATCTAGAAAGGGAGACAGAGCAAGGGCAGTCTTAGAAGGACAAGTGAAACCACTTTCCTTCTCGACCTCCTAGTTTTCTGTGTACGTGGATGTTTTCAAATGAGCCTTTTATGATATATATCACGATCAGGACTTCACAAACCACACTCTGTCCAGATAATCCAGTGTAAGTGGCCACGTGACCTTGGAGGTGTCTACGGACAACGCTGGCTCTTTGGCTTAGAAATGGAGATGAGCACCAACCCCCAAAGTCAGACACAACTGGACTTAACATCAGGGAAATGCTTTACCTTACTAACTTTATTAAAAGCAGAGTATAGCAAAGCAAGCAAATATAAAAAAGGAATCAAAGTTTAAAATGTTATTTCAATAAAAGCCAAAAGTCCAAAAATCCCCTCAGAGAAAGTCTCTAACATAATTCCACTGAAATATCCAAAAACAAGGTACATAGATCCAAGGCAGGCAAAACGATGCCTTATGAGAGATGTTTAAATGTAATTGAGTCATGTGTGCAATGTGTACTGGAGATTGCATCATACACTGTGATTGCATCATATACTGCTTACTATACCAGTGTGTAAAGGGTTAAGCTTGTATTGCATCAGACATCAGAGGATGAGATAAATAGCCTCTACTTCCTATCTCTGTCCCTTCCCGTGTGTGCCTGCGTGAGAGCTGTGTATTGTCTTGTGGAATTCCGTTCGTAAGTAAATTTTTGATAGATAACCGAAGGCTGCAGCGTCATCATTTATCCAGAGCTTCTTCGTCAGCGACTTCTGCTGCGTGTGTCTAGGAAGCCGCTCTGATATTGGGTTATGGGCCCAGATGCCCAGGATTCTACCCAGATAGTAGCCCAGGATTCCCAGGTTCCTGCCCAGATTCTTGCCTAGGTTCCAGACCAGATTTCCCAGTCTGACCAGTCTGCCTAGAGTGAACAGGATCTTCAGGTGGAGCCAGAGGTCCGGGAGCTGAGAGGAGAGTCGGAGCTGTGTGCTGCGAGAAGCCGTGTTTAGACTGCTGAGGGGGAAAGTTTGTCTTCGGAGGAAGCAAACTTTTCCTGAAGCAGAGATAAGCAGCTGGACGCTCTGATAACAACTTGGAAGACTTGGTTACATGAATTGCAAGGCCCATGACACCGAGAGTTCTTGACCTGATTGCAGCTTTGCTCTCACAACACGAACCAGTTTTAAAACTCAAAAAATCCCACTCGTGAGATCATTCCTTTTGCGCCTGCTCTCCTTCTCCCTGAGCCTCTTGGAGGAGGGAGCCCTTAATTTCCCTGTGAAGTCCCTGTGGTCTTAACTCGAATCCCCCCGACCTCGACAGACACACATCTCCCCCAGTTCCCTCGGTCTGCACTTCTGGCAGGTTCCCATGGGAATGGCCACAACCTAGTTTGTGGCAGCCACAAAAACAAAGTTTCTGGAGTAGAACTTTCAAAGTAAGGACCGTATAATTAAACAGGAACAGAATGTTTTTTCAAACTTTGTTACATAGTGTTGTTGGCCATAACGCCTGGGGAACTGAAGTCCAAAGCATCTGGTCAATAATTTGGTAACTACTCTCTTGGAGGCAGGCTTATCATTATACCGAAAAGGGTATCACCCGCAAACCCAATCAACCATTGGGCCACACGGATAGATATCTACATAAAAACTCCAACTATCACCCAAGTCAAATAAAAAGCACACTTAAAGCCCTGGCCCTGAGGATGCCTGCCATAGATGCAGGTGAAAGGTCAGGAGAGAATGCTTCTGGGACAAGGCCAGGCAGCCCAGAAAACTCACAGCAAAGCTTTCCAATGCACGCACCCAAGCTTACAAGAACACACAACCAGGCATATGTAGTCCTCTAATTGGCCTCCCTCCCGCCCTCCCTCCGCGCAAGCAAGGCCTTGGGATCTGTAGTTGGGGAAGGGTCCGGGGCACTCACCGCCGACGGGAAGCCGATGACCGCAATCTGGAATCCCACCAGGAGGTTCCCCCCGACCCCCAGCACCAGCAGCATCTGGAAGAGGCCCTGTGGGCAGCGGGGGAATTAATTAGCACAATTAATTAGCGTTGAGACATGACCATAAAACCCCTCTCTTGCGGGCATGGCCCAACTGGCTTTGCAGTTCCCATCCATCCAATTAATTAATCCACCCATAGCTTTACCTACACTTTGAGATCGTTAGGAAGGATTGAAAGTCAGGAAAAAAAGGTTGGCATGAAGCCGCACCTAGCCAAAACATACAAATTAAAATAGCTTATTGACTGGTTGGTTGGTTTTGTGGGCCTGTAATCAATAAATGAATGGTTTCAATCACATAGATGTTTTAAATTTTATAATGTGTTTTAATAGTGTTTTATTAATTGATTTGTATGTATTGTTTTGCTTTTAATGACTGTATTTTGGGTATTGAATTTTGCCAATCTTTGTAAGCCGCCCTGAGTCCCTTCGGGTGAGAAGGGTGGGATAAAATTGCTGTAAATAAATAAATAACTTTATTGACACCTTGAGGTTCTTAGGATGGCTTTCAAGATAAGAGAGAAAAGATGGCATAGAAACATATAGAGCTAAATACATATAAATCAGAACGACTGTTTCATTGATTGATTGGTTTTTTGACCTCTAATCATTTGGTCCAATTAATCAATCAACCACTTTAGTAACATCTAGAGATTCCATGAGAGAAAGTACAGAATGACATTAGATGCAGTTATAAACACATATTTTTAAAGGTGATGGATGGATGGGTTGGTTTTGTCGCCCCTAATCAATCAATCAATCAATCAATCAATCAATCCAACCAATCAATCAATAATGTTATTGACATCTTGAGATTTCAAGATAGAAAGAAAGGATGGAATGAAAACATACACAGTTAGAAACATATACATTGCAATATCTTATTGACTGATTAATTGGCTTTGTGGCGCCCAATCGATTGATTGATCGATCAATCCCAGACTCACCGTAAACGAGCGCAGACCCTCCATCTTCTGCCGACCGAGTCAAAAACACCTTGTTTTTCCTATTGGTTTCAGTGTCTCTTTCCCCGCTTTTCGTGGAGGAAACCATGACACCCAGGTTAGCAATTAACTAACGAGGCCTCATAATTATTTATCTGGGAGAATAAATCGCTCGTTAACGTGATTGCCTCGCAATGCCTTTGACGAAGGGAAAGGTGAAAGACCCGCCAAGCGTTAAATCTCTTTGCTTCCTCGTTGCTTTTAAAGCAAATCCCGCAAAAGCTTTAAAACATACATCGCATTTCACATTGCATTTCACTCCTTCTTTACAATTATTTATTATTATTAAAAGAATACTTAACCGTTTGCAGCACATTATATTACATTTTTTACATTGAATTATATGAACTTTCATTATTTGAAATTTAAATAACTGTGGTATTTTATATTACATTTTATATTACATTTTAGACTGAAGAAAAAATTTAAAAATATATTAGTTTTTTTTGCCCCTGTCATAATTGTTGTTCTTATAATATTGATTGATAACCTGCTCTTATCTCTTGATTGAGACCCAAAGTTAAACCCTTTTGCAATATAATTCTATTTATTACAATATGTTTATATATACAGTAGAGTCTCATCCAACATAAACAGGCCGGCAGAACATTGGATAAGCGAATATGTTGGATAATAAGGAGAGATTAAGGAGAAGCCTATTAAACATCAAATTAGGTTATGATTTTACAAATTAAGCACTAAAACATCATGTTATACAAAAAATTTGACAGAAAAAGTAGTTCAATACGCAGTAATGCTATGTAGTAATCACTGTATTTACGAATTTAGCACCAAAATATCACGATGTATTGAAAACATAGACTACAAAAATGCGTTGGATAATCCAGAACGTTGGATAAGCAAATGTTGGATAAGTGAGACTCTACTGTGTGTATATATATGTATATATATATATATATATGTAATATTAATATATACACATTCATAATTATATATAATATATTTATAATATATAATATATAAATTATACATAAAATTATATATAATTATACATAAAGTATATACTATTTCAAATAAAATATTACATATAATTTTATATATAAAATAATCCAGCTCCCTAATGGATACCATTTGCCTTGTAAACAAAACAATAACAACAACAACAACAACAACAACAGCACCATTTTAGGATTTCATGATTCATTTCCAGGGGTCAGGCTGGATGACCTTCTGGGATCCCTTTCATCCCTTTCATTCTCTCATAACTTAGTGCAGAGGCTGCCCCCCGGGGCTCGTTTGCCCCCCAAATTAATCCCCCGAAGTTCGTTGGTAATTTCCGTAACGGACCTCCCTTTGGTTTCTGGGAGGAAGAAGTAGACGAAGGCGGCGATCCCAGCATCCACGGCCAAGAAGATCAGGAAGCAGAAGTATCCCATTGACTCCTGAAGAGAGAGAGAGAGAGAGAGAGAGAGAGAGAGAGAGAGAGAGAGAGAGAGTTGCACTGAGAACACACCTTTCCGCCCAGCCCCGCACCAGGGCCCAGCCGCTCTTTCCAAAAACGCCTATTGAAGAAAGCAGGGGAAAAGGGGGAAAGGGCGTTTCCAAAATGGACCCGCAAAATAGGGAATACAAAATAGCAGTCATCCAAAAATGCCAAAGTACAGTGTTCCCTCACTTATTGCTGGGGTTAGGTTCCAGGACCACCCGCAATAAGTGAAAATCCACAAAGTAAGGACACTACATTTATTTTAATACTTATACATTATTTCAGTAGTTATACACTATTTTAATTCTTTATCAACCAATCGTGTGTTGATAAATCACCTCCTTCTTTCTCCTCCCGTTGCCGCTTGGGCTCCTTTTCTCTCCCTTTGGCTTCACCTTCCTTCCTTCCTTAGGCTGTAAATTGTAACTTTTTATCTATATATGTAAAAGGGTAATGAAATTTCGGCCGAGGACAAAACAACAAAACGACACATCCCAGAAACACTAAACTTGGCAGCACAACCCCTCATCCAGGCCTCTACGTTCATACAACAAAAAGAAAAGAAAAATAAAGTCCTAATTAGAGGGAGGGGAATAATTGGTTATCCAATTGCTGCCAGTTAGAAGGCTAAGCTCCGTCAGGGGAAAACCTTTACCCTTGACCTTAACTACCACCAATTCCTCAATACTTTATTTCCCAGACCACCAGACTTCGCCACAGCAACGCGTGGCCGGGCACAGCTAGTGATTTATAATAGTCTTTTAGAGTTTATTGAAAAACCGCAAAACAGCGAATCCGTGACAAGTGGAGCACGAAGTAGTGAGGGAACACTGTACATAAAATGAAGAGAACCAAAATCCACAGCAGTGCTTCAAACACAGATCCATGAACAAGAAAGAAAGAACCTTTCCCAGGTAGACCCTTCCAGGAAACAAAGGCAGGAACCAGGACGGGAAACTCGAGGATTCTCCTGAACCGCTGCCTGGATGAGGGCAAACACATTGAAGTTGAATCCAGGCAAGACAGAGGTCCTCCTGGCCAGTCATGAGGCCGAAGAGGGCATAGGGTTGCCGCCTGTGCTGGACAGGTCACCCTCCCCCTGAAGACACGGGGTCGCAGCTTGGGGTCCTCCTGGACTCAGCACTGAGCCTGGACCCCCAGGTTGTGCCAGTGGCCGGGGGGCTTTCACACAACTAAAACTTGCACACCTGTTGCGCCCATACCTTGGGAAGTCAGACTTGGCCACAGTGGCCCACGCTCTCCTTACATCTAGGATAGACTACTGCAATACGTTCTATGTGGGGTTGCCTTTGAAGACTGTTCAAGAGGCAGCCAAGTTAATAACTGGGGTGGTATTAATTGTTTGTAATGGATTTTATATACTGTTATGATTTTAATTATATGTCGGCATCAAATTGTTGCCAATTGTGTACGTCGCCCTGAGTCCCTTCGGGTGAGAAGGGCGGGATAGAAATGTTGGAAATAAATGTTGGAAATAAACTCCCATGTTCCGCCAGCTCCACTGGCTGCCTGTTTGCATTGCTACCAAGCACAATTCCAAGTGCTGGCTTTGGCCAATAAAGCCCTAATCATCCCCAACTGTAAGGCTTCTCAGCTCCAGCTGTGTTGCTGTGGGTCAGTCTTCTTCGGAAGAATACACCAAGACACACAATGAGTGAAGATACCTTACAATTTGTCCGGAATCTTTTGGTTTCCTCTTTCACCATCTCTCCCTGGCCAGCTGCGTCCACCCATCTCTGCCCCTGGCCAGCGCCCATTCCAACAGGTCTGACCTCAAGCCTTCCTTGAACATTTGGATCCTGAAGGCTTCATTCCAGTCAGGGAGCCGTGAGGCCAGTCTTCTGAATTCCAGGCAAAGTCCTGAACGGAACGGGAGCCTTGTTTCGGGCTCATCCGTTTCGCCCTGGCTCTGTCCTCGCGCAGTGGGGCCTCAAAGCGGGATCTCAGTGCCCCCGTGAAGGCATCCAAGCTGTTGAGCTCTGGGGCACATATGCCATACAGAGCCAGGAGCCATTCAGAGGCTGCTCCTTCAAGGTGGTCAGCCACATGTTGGACCTTGTCCATTTCGTCTGAGAAAGCCTTCCTTCCCACTTGCTCATGAAGGCAGCCACTCTCGTCAAAAAGAACGGCAGTTTCTCTGGGTCCCCATCAAAGGTGGCCCCCCTCTTCCTTGCTCCTTTGTCTTTGGGGGAAGGGGCTGCCGCAGAGGGGCCGGGGGAGATGACCTGAGGAGAAGAAGATCGGCCCTGGCGTCCTGCCCCCCGGGGCTGCCCTGTGGTGCCAGGATCAGGGAATGGGGCATCTCCCCCACTTGTGCCAATTCTTGCCTCATCTCCTGCATTCCTTGGCTGCACGTCCAGTGGGGAGGACCATACGCCCAGCCTCTTGCCGGCACGGCTCTGTGCGGCACCTCTGGCCAAGCTGGTGGGACCCTGGTTGGGGGGGTGGGGGTGGCTGCATTCAAGGGAGTGTGAGATTCTGCCATCTCTCCTCCTTCTGAGCTTATTTATTTATTTATTTATTTGCAGTATTTATATTCCGCCCTTCTTTCTCACCCCGAAGGGGACTCAGGGCGGATCACATTATACACACATAGGGCAAACATTCAATGCCCATAAACACATCAAACAGAGACAGACAGACGCAGAGGCAATTTAACCTTCTCCTGAGGGATGTTCGATTCTGGCCACAGGGGGGAGCAGCTGCTTCATCATCCACTCTGACCTCACTTCCTCATTCCAATGTCGTAAATTAGTTAAACTTGCCTCCCCACTTTTATAAGTGGTACCTTATTGCCTACTTGATAGATGCAGCTATCTTTAGGGTTGCTAGGTCAGCAACGAGCAGGGGCTATTTTTTATTTTTAATTGACTGGTGCTCACCCCGCCACGGGCTGGCCTCGAACTCATGACCTCATGGACAGAGTGCATGCTGCTCAACAGTCTGTGCCACAGCCCAGCACACCTTGCTTCTTCCCCCGAAATATCTTCAAGTTGGTTCTCTCTCTCTCCTCCCTCCATGTTGGTGTAGGCAGAAGCTAGAGGGAGTAAAGTGATTCCGAACAAATTGCAAGGTATCTTCACTCATTGTGTGTCTTGGTGTATTCTTCCGAAGAAGACTGACCCACAGCAACACAGCTGGAGCTGAGAAGCCTTACACCGGCCCCGTTCACCTGTCCGAATGCATCTCCCTCTTTGAACCACTGCGGAGATTAAGATCTTCCAGGAGGCCCTGCTCTCGGTCCCACCACCGTCACAGGCGCGATTGGCGTGGACGAGGGGGGGTTTCTCAGTGACGGCCCCTCGGCTATGGAACTCCCTCCTGCCCTCCAGGAAGAAGGTCAAGACCTGGCTGTGGGACCAAGCCTTTGGGGCAGTGCATTAACAGCAGCCATAGGAAATTCCACCCTGCTGACCGGATCCAGTACGGCTGACTTGAAATGGTTTAATTGTTTTAATGTGAAGATAACTGATTTTAGTCTTTATGTCTATTTACGGTTTATTTTATGTTTCCGTATTATATGTTTGCCGTAAAGATGTTGTGCTCCGCCCCGAGTCCCCTTCGGGGTGAGAAGGAAGGGCGGAATATAAATGTTTCAAATAAATGCATAAATAAATAAATGCTTGAATCATGGACTTGAGAGCAGAGATGGGAGAGCCACCCCTTATGGCAATGTTGTTTCCTCAGAAAGGCCTGAAGCCCACACTCCTTCATTTAAGCCCAACCAAGTAGCCATGAGATCATGTCAAATGCACCTGGACTTCAGGGTCTTATCACAGATTCTCTCAGAGCACCTAATTAATCTATTTTTCACTCCCTCCGTTCTCAAGCCTAATATGGTTTCTCATGAAAACTCCCAAGGGCCGTTCTCCAAGGGACCCGGGACTCTCACTTTCCCCTGTTGATTGGGAACAACTACCTCTCCCATTTGATATATTTTGCACTTTGGCCCAGATCCTTGTTTTACTCTCCTGCTTTTAATATTTTATGCTATATGTTGATTACTATGATGGTTTTATTGATATTGATGTTTTATTGTTGGAATATTTGCTTTATCGTTTTATTGCTGTATGTTTCGGGCTCGGCCCCCATGTAAGCCGCTCCGAGTCCCCATTGGGGAGATGGGGCGGGGTATAAAAATAAAGTTGTTATTATTATTATTATTATTATTATTATTATTATTATTATAACAAGCACAGGAATCCAAAACGTCGGCCTCATCTAGTTGCAATTCTCTTCTAACTCTAACAGGCGCATCACTTTGAACCCCATGAAATCCCTCGTCCTCTGAAATGACAGAAAAATCAAGAAAATCCTCAGCAGCTTGCTGAGCTACAACAGAGAGAGGGGGGTGAGAGAGAGAGATGGGCAGGCTGGCTATCTGTCGGGAGGGATCAAAAGGTGCCTCCTCCAGAAAAAGGGAGAGACTCACCACCAAGAAGGGGAAGCCCATTCCTGAGAGGAAGAGTCCGAACCAGAGGACGGTCCCCAGGATGACCAGCGCCGGCGGCCGGACCGTGCGGCCAAAGACCTCCATCATGAAGGCGAAGGTGGCCCCCGCTGGACAGGGAGGAGGAGAAAGGATAGTGAGCGCCTGTGGGAGAATATGAACGGGGAGGGAGGGTCAGCCGAGGTCACCACTCACTCACTCACTCACTCACTCATTGACTCACCAGGACCGATGGCATAGAAGACGATGAAGACGAAGATGAAGGCAATGCTCAAGTAGGAGAGCCAAGGAAGCCGGTCCTTCGGGATAAAGGAACTAGTATTGTTATTATTATTATTATTTATTGCATTACATCATAATATAATTTTGATATATATTTTATTATTTATATATTATTGTTATTATTATATGGTTTATTTTATTATATTATAACAAGATATCATTATGAAATACAGGGTGTTTGAAAAAGAACTCCCTAGTTTTAATGTAATTATACTTAAAACTAGGGAGTTCTTTTTCAAACACCCTGTATATGGTATTATTTATATTGAATACTAGCTGTGCCCGGCCACGCATTGCTGTGGCTTAATGGGAATCCTTTGTTGGCCAGGTGGAATAGCAGTGAATAGCCTTGCAGTCTCAAAGCCTGGCCGTTTTCTGGAGTAGCTGGAGCTTTTTGTTGTATGAACGTAGAGGCATGGATGAGGGGTTGTGGTGCTAAGTTTAGTGTTTCTGGGATGTGTAGTTTTGTTGTTTTATCCTAAAAGGGAAATTTCATTACCCTTATATATATAGACAGATTTATGTATTATTGTTAGATGATGATGACGATGATGGTTTATTGTACTATATCATACTATCATCACATATTGTGACTGCTGTTTTATTATATGATGATAGTGGTGGTGGAGGAGGAGGTGCTTCTAGATGACCCCGGGTGTCCCCCACCTGGAAGAAGAGGGCGAGGATGAGGAGCGCCATGGAGAGGCCCATCATCAGGAAGCCGCCCCAGAGCAGGATCCGCCGCCCGAAGCGGTCGATGATGGTGGCCTGGAAGGAGGAGAAGGAAGGAAGGAAGGGGAAGGGGCCATCAGAGGCCGGCTGTCCCGCCTCGCAGGGTTGGCGTTGGCTCTGTTGATTGGCGGCCTGACTTACGCAGAGGATGGAGGCCAGGAACTCAGAGGCGCCGGTGCCCAGCGTCACGAAGGGGATGAGGCCCTCCTGGATGCGGGCCGCGCGGAAGACGTCAAAGGCGTAGAAGTAGATCTGGAAGGAAGAAGGGAAGAAGTGAAGGAGGGAGGGGGAGGGAGGGGGGGAGGAAGTGAAGAAGGAAGGAAAGAAGGAAGGAAATAAGAGAGGGAGGGAGGAAGGAAGGAAAAGAGGAGGGAAGGAAAGAAGGAAGGAGGAAATAAGAGAGGGAGGGAGGAAGGAAGGAAAAGAGGAGGGAAGGAAAGAAGGAAGGAGGAAATAAGAGAGGGAGGGAGGAAGGAAGGAAAAGAGGAGGGAAGGAAACAAGGAAGGAAGGGGAACAGCAGAGGAGACAGACGGAAAGGAAGCTGATAGGCTGTTAGGAATTGTGAGAGTTGGAGTCCAAAAGACCCGGAGGGCCCAAGTTTGCCTCATGCCTGATCTAAGGCAAACAGTTGGCATAATAAAGCATACTGAGTTCAAGTTAACTAGCAAAGGGAGTGGGATGATGGGGAGTCAAGGCTCTTCTGGACTCTTGGACCGGTTCTTAAACACGCTTTGTGTATTCCAAGTAGACT
The DNA here is from genome assembly GCF_035594765.1 of Anolis carolinensis. NCBI lineage: Eukaryota > Metazoa > Chordata > Lepidosauria > Squamata > Anolidae > Anolis > Anolis carolinensis. The sequence goes on along the minus strand of NC_085846.1, from coordinate 1,069,160 downwards.
GAGACATACTTGTGGATTATCTGGCTTGATATTCTGGGTTATATGGCTGTGTGGAAGGACCCTCAGGGCTCTTCCACACAGCCATATAACCCAGAATATCAAGCCAGATAATCCACAAGTATGAGTTCACACTGCCCTATATCCCAGTTCAATGTTTGGTGCTAAATTCGCAAATATAGTAATTCCTACATAACATTACCATGTATTGAACTGCTTTTTCTGTTGATTTTTTGTAATACATGATGTTTTGGTGCTTAATTTGTAAAATCATAACATAATTTGATGTTTAATAGGCTTTTCCTTAATCCCTCCTTATTATCCAACATTTTTGCTTATCCAACGCTTTTCATAGAATCATAGAATCATAGAATAGTAGAGTTGGAAGAGACCTCATGGGCCATCCAGTCCAACCCCCTGCCAAGAAGCAGGAAATCGCATTCAAAGCACCCCCGACAGATGGCCATCCAGCCTCTGCTTAAAAGCCTCCAAGGAAGGAGCCTCCACCACAGCCCGGGGGAGAGAGTTCCACTGCCGAACAGCCCTTCTCACAGTGAGGAAGTTCTTCCTGATGTTCAGGTGGAATCTCCTTTCCTGTAGTTTGAAGCCATTGTTCCGTGTCCTAGTCTGCAGGGCAGCAGAAAACAAGCTCCCTCCCTCCTCCCTATGACTTCCCCTCACGTATTTGTACATGGCTATCATGTCTCCTCTCAGCCTTCTCTTCTGCAGGCTAAACATGCCCAGCTCTTTAAGCCGCTCCTCATAGGGCTTGTTCTCCAGACCCTTCATCATTTTAGTTGCCCTCCTCTGGACGCTTTCCAGCTTGTCAACATCTCCCTTCAACTGTGGTGCCCAAAATTGGACGCAGTGTGATTCCAGGTGTGGTCTGACCAAGGCAGAATAGAAAGAGGGGGAGCAGGACTTCCCTGGATCTAGACGCTATTCCCCTATTGATGCAGGCCAGAATCCCATTGGCTTTTTTAGCAGCCGCATCACATTGTTGGCTCATGTTTAACTTGTTGTCCACAAGGACTCCAAGGTCTTTTTTGCACACACTGCTGTCAAGCCAGGCATCGTCCCCCATTCTGTATCTTTGATTTCCATTTTTTCTGCCGAAGTGAAGTATCTTGCATTTGTCCCTGTTGAACTTCATTTTGTGAGTTTCGGCCCATCTCTCTAGTCTGTCAAGATCGTTTTGAATTCTGCTCCTGTCTTCTGGAGTGTTAGCTATCCCTCCCAGTTTTGTGTCGTCTGCAGACTTGATGATCGTGCCTTCTAACCCTTCGTCTAAGTCGTTAATAAAGATGTTGAACAGAACCGGGCCCAGGACGGAACCCTGCGGCACTCCACTCGTGACTTCTTTCCAAGATGAGGACGACGCATTGGTGAGCACCCTTTGGGTTCGTTCGCTTAGCCAATTACAGATCCACCTAACTGTACTTTTGTCTAGCCCACATTTTACTAGTTTGTTTGCCAGAAGGTCATGGGGGACTTTGTCGAAGGCCTTACTGAAATTTTATTTTTCAGTGATTGGTTTGGGGGGAGGCGGCAAAATTCTGTTCGCTTACACTTGAAAATTACCTAGGGTCGGGCCTGAAAGGAAGAGAACAAGGAGCCAAAGGAGGAAGGGCAAGAAGACCATGGAGAGGGAGGAAGAGGATGGATTGGAGGAAGAAGAGGGAGGAGAGCAGAAAAGGAGGAGGAAAAGGAGAAGAAGGAATCCCAATCATTTTCTCCCCAGGGGACCTTCATTAACCAACCAATTAGTTAATTGTCCTCCTCCCCCTTCCCCAATGGGGGCTGTACTCAACCGCGCTGAGCCCGCAGAGCTGGAGGCCGAGGACGAGGAGGAGGGCCAGGGCAAGGGGCCAGCGCAGGGAAGGGGCCCTCAGGACCTCCAGGGCCCCCCACTTCCGCTTCCCGTCCGCACGGGCATCTGACTCCGCTTCCCGCAGCATCTCTGCCACTTGGGCTTCGTGTCCGTGTCCGTGGTCGGGGCCCCAGAGCATCCGCATAGCTGTTAGGGTCAAGAAAGGGAAAGGGGTCACAAGGGTCACCCAGACCACAACCCAGGGTTCCCCAGGGGCCACCCAGGAAGGAAGTCCCATCACTCCCATTCTGGTGAGGCCTGTGAAGCCTCTGAGGATGAGGAGAGGGGCCTCTTGGTTTTTCCTTCTGAGCCTGTGACTTCTATGGTGTCTCGGGAAGTTTCCTTGGAGGAGGGGAATGCTGCAAGTAGATCTACCATTAGGGGATCAGAAAGCGGTTCTCATGAGAATCAGCAAGGGACTGACTCTGAAAGGAACATGGAGGAGGCAGGAGCGCTGCCTACAACTCAACGATTACAGTTACGAAGAGACAGTGTGAAGCCGAGACAGGTTCATGGTTCCCTGAGGATGAAATGTAAGCAGAGGGAACCCGGGTGTGAGAAAGGGTGATGTCACAGGGAAGAACTAGATTTCTTAAGCGCTTGGAGATCATGTTTGTCGGGAGATGAACCTCAGGTTTTCATGGGCCAAATCGCCTGTCTTGGGAGCTCTGAGTTAGGAATTCTTGCCGTTGATCCTGTGCCTTGCTCTCCTGTTTAACATCCGTGCCTCTCCACTGGATTACGGTTCCTTGCTCAAGTTTTCAAGACTTTGGATTATCGTTCTTGGTCTAAGTTTTCTAAACCATTGGGCTACAGTTTCTTGTTCTGGTGACGGACTATTCTGATTATTCTGGAATGGCTATTGGATTCTTGCTGATTAATTTCTGAACCTGCCTTTTCTATTATATACTCTTCTCTTCATAAACTTCTGACTTATTTCTGATGACCTCTTAAGGGTGTGGTGTTTGGGTGAAGGGGAGGCAGGCAGGCGGCTGGGCTGCGAGACACTCCTCCTCCTCCTCCTCCTCCTCCTCCTCCTCCATTTGGGGCCCACTGTGTGTGCACCCCATCGCCCCCTCCTCCTGCGTACCCCATCATCCCTGACTGACCCCTGAGGCAGGCTTCCTTGTCCGCTTCCTGGAGCAGGAGGTGCGCCGGCGTTTCCGGGAAGAGCGGGAGGAGCAGCAGCTGGGCCAGGGCGGGGACCCCGTTGAGGGCCAGGAGCAGCGGCCACCGGGAGGGGCCCCCCAGCACCCCCCTGGGAAACAAGGAAGGGAAGCACTGCAACGCCCATCCTCCATAGGCAGCCCTTCCTCTATCTCCAAAACCCATTGTTTACATATGACCCATCATCCCCTCAAATGACTCCCAAGCCCATTGCCCATGAATCACTCCAAGACCCATCATCCATAAGCAACTCATCCTCTATGAATGACTCTAAGACCCATTGTTAATAAATGAGCCATAGTCCGTCTCCCAAACAACTACAAATTTCATTGCCCCGTTATTCTCTCAAATAACTCCAGAACCCATCACATCATCTGCATAATTTCCTCTCAAAATGACTCCAAAACCCACCATCCACACCCCCACCAAAACAACTCCAAAGCCATTCATCCTCATTATTCCCCCAATGACTCCAAAACCCATCCTCCCCACTATTCCCCTCAGGCAACTCCAGAACCCATCAGCCACACTTTTCCTTTCCTCCAGTGACTCCAAAACCCACCATCCCCAAGAATGACTCCAAAGCACGCCATCTACATTTCCTCCAGATATGACTCAAGGACTCATCATCCACATCCACACACCTGAAAATGACTCACAGACCCATCATCCCAATCATCTCACAATGACTCCCAATCCCATCATCCCCACAATTTTCCCAAATGTCTCCAAGATCCATTGTCCACACCATTTATTCCCCCAGTGACACCAAAACCTATCATCCATAATTCCCCAAACAATCCCAAAATCCACCTCCCCCTCATTCTCCAAATTACTCCAAATCCCACCATCCACATAATTTACTCCAGAAACAGCTCCCATCATCCACATCCACACTCCCAAAATAACCCATCATCCCAATCATCCCCAATAACTCCTGAACCCATCACCCCAACATTCCTCCAAAACAACTCAAAAACCCATCATGCATCATCCCCAAAACGGCTCAAAACCCATCATCTACATCATTCCCTCCTGAGATGACTCAATGCCCATCATCCACACACACACAAAATGATTCCATAATCCAGTCACCCCCAAATGACTCCCGAACCCACCCACGCCCACAATTTGCCCAGATGACTCCAAGAGCCATCATCCACACTTTTCTCCCCAATGACACAAAAAAACCATCATCCCATCACCCCCCAAGATCTCCAAAGCCCATCATCCACACCATTTCCTCCCAAAACGACCCCAAGACAGGGGCAGGCTCCATCCCTTCTGGGATTCAGGAAGAAGTGAAGACCTGGCTATTGCGCAAGCGTTTAATGATTGAACTCAGTTAGCGTCGACATGGATTGATTAAGGCTCTTGCACAAGGTCTGACGGATGATTGGCACAAATATTCTGTGCTGCACTGTGTTAAATCTATATATATAAAAGGGTAATGAAATGTCGGCCTAGGACAAAACAACAAAACTACACATCCCAGAAACACTAAACTTGGCAGCACAACCCCTCATCCATGCCTCTATGTTCATACAACAAATGCTCCAGCTACTCCAGAAAACGGCCAGGCTTTGAGACTGCAAGGCTATCCACTGCTATTCCACCTGGCCAACAAAGGATTCCCATAAGCCACAGCAACGCGTGGCCGGGCAAAGCTAGTATTTTATATATTGTATATTGCTATGTTATTTAACTATTTTAACTGTTTTAATTCTTATTTTATTGTATTATGATGTACTGGTAGTGATCCTGCCAGTTGTGTAAGCCGCCCTGAGTCCCCTTGCGGAGAAGGGCGGGGTAGAAATATCGGAAATAAATAAATAAGACCCACCATCCAGACCCCAAAATGACTCCCACCGATCATCCTCCAAGACCCAGCATGCACACCTTTTGTCTCCCTCGATGACTCCAAAGCCCACCCTTCCTGGACTCCAGGGCCCATCACCCCGCCCCCCTCCCTCCCCCCTCACCTGAGCCCCAGGACCTGCCCCAGGACCTTCCCCAGCGCGAAGAAGACCATGGAGGCCGTGATGGCGAAGCCCCGGAGCCGGAGGGGCGAACTCTCCACCAGGTAGGGCCCCACGGTGTTCATGCAGATCCCTGCCACGGGGAACGAGAGAGAGAGAGAGAGAGAAGGAGGGAAGCCATGCATTAAAGTCCTGCTTGGAGCCCCCCAAGTGGCCCCTCCATCCGTCCGCCCTCCTTGCCTGACCTGCGGCCACCCCGTAGCAGAAGCGCCCGGCCAGCAGCATCTCGCAGGAGTCGGCCCCTCGGCTGAAGCCCATCAGGACGGCGCCCAGGATGCCCACCACGTCCGAGCCCAGCAGCACCTTCTTCCTGCCAAGAGAGGTTCCCGCCTTTGTTCTGGGCACTTTCATAGATCTAGCAAATATATATTTGCATCTAATATTTTAACCGATCATGGTTTGAATTTAATCTTCGAATACAGCGTTTCTCAACCTGGGGGTCGAGACCTCATGGGGGTCACGAGGGGGGTGTCATGGAGGTCGCCAAAGCCCAGTGCTTTCTGTTGGTCAAGGGGGTTCTGTGTGGGAAGTGTGGCCCAATTCTATCGTTGGTGGGGTTCAAGGGGCTCATTGATTGTAGGTGAACTATAAATCCCAGCGACTACAACTCCCAAGTGACAAACTCAGACCCCTACCCAACCCCACCAGTATTCAAATTTGGACTTATCGGGTATTTGTGCCAAATTTGGTCCAGTGAATGAAAATACATCCTGCAAACCAGATATTAGCATTACGATTCATAACAATAGTAAAATGACAGGAAGTAGCAAGGAAAATAATGTGATGGTTGGGGGTCACCCCCACATGAGGAAGGGGTCGCGGCAGCATTAGGAAGGTTGGGAGCCACTGGTCTAATATAGGTTTAACTATGTATCTAAACATAGATTTAAAAAACTTTGTTTCTGTGGCTGCCACAAACAAGGTTGAATGGATTGTGACTCGAAGAGGCGAGATTCATTGGAAATAACAATAACAAATCTTTATTTATATCTTGCCCTAGGGATCTCCCCATAAGGGATTCAGGGCGGTTTACAACAAACCGGCAAGCGTTTAATGCCGTCAGGAGCTGGACGGAGAACAAAATAACCAAAACCACCCAAGTCCCACAAAACAAATCGATATCCACAACCGAAGGGACTCAGGGCAGCCTTACAAAGGGAATATTTCGATGCCATGTATAAAAATACATTGGGAAATAAATAAGAAGCATTAAAACCAACAATTCAAACATAACATTAAACCATCAATTAAAATTACATAATCCAGATCACGTTCCAGGGCCAGACCAAGTCGTCATTGTAAAATTAGAGTCTCTAATGCTCCCATTACTACTACATTAACACTAAGGTAAGGGCAAATTTTTCCCCTTGACGTTAAGTCTATTTGTGTCCAACTCTGGGGGTTGGTGCTCATCTCCATTTCTAAGCCGAAGAGCCGGCGTTGTCCATAGACACCTCCAAGGTCATGTGGCCAGCATGACTGCATGGAACGCCATTACCTTCCCGCCGGAGCAGCACCTATCAATCTACTCATATTTGCATGTTTTTGAACTTCTGGGTTGGCAGAAGCTGGGGCTAACAGCGAGAGCTCACCCCATTTGAACCGCCAACCTTTTGGTCAGCAAGTTCAGCAGCTCAGCAGTTTAACATGCTGCACCACTGGGGGGTCCTACTACATTACATTACATTAAATGTGTTAAAGCAGAATGTCCCTCCCTCAAAGACAAAGTTTAGGAAGTTTAATGAACTTTCCCCATGTTTTACCAATTAGGAAATGACACTGATAACGCAAGAACAAAAATTGTTTCTCAGTCCCTCCCATGATATCACTCCGCACACACCTGCTTTTCCTTTCCTTATCTCTAAGCCACTGAGAAAACCTAGTCTGTCTTTGTCTAACATTTTGCCTCCAGAGTTCAAGGCAACTTGATCTGGAAAAGTATTCGTCTCCCACATCCCTTTCAGCCTGCAATTCCGGAAGATTCTCATGAGAACTGATCTCTCTTTCTCCAGTCGCCTGGGATCTGCCAGGAGAATCCATCACAATCCCTCACAGCCACTTCCACCCTCCCCGGCCCCTCAGGCTCCGTCCCCGCAGCCCCTTCCTCATCCTCTGAGCCCTCAGGCTCTGGTTGGATAAGCGAAAATGTTGGATAATAAGGAGGGATTAAGGAAAAGCCTATTAAACATCAAATTACATTAAGATTTTACAAATTAATCACCAAAACATCATGTTTTACAACAAATCAACAGAGAAAGCAGTCTCGAGTGCGCCCCCGTATGTTTTGCGCCCCAAGTGACCGCTTAATTCGCCTCATTGTCGGACCGGCTCTGCCTTTAGGAGCCCCTTTCCAAACGGCATAGCGTCCTACGTGGCGGCCACTCACTTCCCATGTCGGTGGACGAGGGTCCCGCTGGCCAGGCAGCCACAAAGGCCCCCGAGGCAGAAGACCGAGACCACGAAGGACCAGAGCAGGGTCAGCGACTCCGGGGGGAGGGGCGCCCCAAAACGCCGGACCCACGAGGCATTCAGGAAGGCCTGGACGTCCTGCAGGAGGCGGAGGGGGGGTCGGCATCATCATCAACAACAACAATTTATTGATTAGCCAGTTGGCCTTATCAAGGACAGACAATACAAAAACAACAAGCGTGCTAACCACTTCAGAGATCCTGTATTAGACAGGGTCATCATCATCATCATCATCATTATACTATATTATTATTACTTGTCATCATTATCTAGGCAAATATTAAATACATTTCACATTTATATATAAAAACTAAATATATTTCAAATTTATTTTGATAGATTAAATCTATTTCATTTTTAATATTCAATATTTTTCACATTAATTTTTAAAGAAATTAAATATATTACCAATTTGTTTTTAAAAATGAAATGCATTTTGAATTCATTAAAAAAATTTAATGCATTTCACATTTCTTCTTTCAAAAATAAACTATATTTCAATTTTTCATTGAACGTATTTCACATTTTATTTCAAAAACTAAAATACTTTTCAATATTATTTTTAATAGAGTAAATCTATTTCACATTTATGTAAATGTAATTCATATTTCAAATTAATTCTTGTGTATTGACCTGGGAAGGGTAAGTGATGACGGAGATCTGGAATCCCACCAGAAGGTTTCCTCCGAATCCCAAAATGACAATCAGGAAAAGGAGGCACCGGTGCTGCGCCTGGAACGAAGGAAGGAAGGAAGGAAGGAAGGAAGGAAGGAAGGAAGGAAGGAAGGAAGGAAGGAAGGAAGGAAGGAAGGAAGGAAGGAAGGAAGAAAAGGAGGCATCGCGGACATATATGCATAATATATATCATCCCCTTTTAGGGGAAAACGGGGATCAAACTGAGGACAAAGAATAGGGAACGACAACTCACCAGTTCGGCCAGGAAAAAGGCCACCATCCTTCCTTCCGTCCGCCCGTCCTTTCCTTTCCTTTCGTCTCTTTTTCTTCCTTCCATCTAGAAGAAAGTTCAAAAGTTCTGCCCTTTTTGTTATAAGTAAACAATTGGCCTTTCCCGGGGTGTATTTCAGGTTAAATATTCCAAGGAATAGTTGACGAGAGAGAGAAATATTCCTTCGTCACGCTGAATCAGCCTTTCTCTTTCTCTCCTTCCTTCCTTCCTTCCTTTGCTCAATATCCTTCAATCCCTCCTTCTTTGCCTTCTTCTTACATCTATATTTCATTTTTATTATTTTCCTTATTATTCCTCTGTAAAACCTTCAGTCCCTTCTTGTTTATTCTTATTTATTTATTGTATCAGAAGTGAACTGAGGGTACTTTACAAACACAACAAAGTTCAACACTTGGCATTAACCCTAAATGTCCTTTGACCAGTAGCTGCCCCTTGGAGCGAGTGCCTCTGGTCTTGCTGTAAGAAGGCCCCCCAAGGTGCACGTGTCGGGGCTCGGACCGCACTGCAGTCGGTGGTCTGTGGTCTGCTCTTCTCCACACTCGCAAGTCGTGGACTCCACTTTGTGGCCCCGTTTCCTAAGGTTGGCTCTGCACCTCGTGTTGCCAGAACGCAGTCCGTTCAGCGCCTTCCAAGTTGCCCAATCTTCTGTGTGCCCAGGAGGGAGTTTCTCATCCGCTGATCAAGGTTTGGGGGTTTAGCCTGCCACTTTTGGACTCTCACTTGCTGAGGTGTTCCTGCAAGTATCTCTGTAGGTCTGAGGAAGCAATGTCTCAAGGGATTGGATTGTTGGCTAATATCCAAACAGGGGATGGGCTGGAGACGTCACTGGCTTGGTCCTTTCATTGCTGGCTGCTCCTTCCCGGCGGATGTCAGGTGGTGCAATGCCGGCTAAGCAGTATAATTTTTCCAGCAGTGTTGGGCAGACATCCTGTGTTAGTGCGGGATGTCACATTAAGAGCCACATCCACTGTGCTAACGTGGTGAGATGTATTCCACACTGGGCATGCGTGCTCAGCAGCAGAGTAGCCAAGCGCAAGGGCAGATGTCTTCACTGTGCCTGGTTGTGCCCATCAGCTTCTGTATGGTGTTATTTCTAGCGCCCACTTTTTGCTTGATAGTCAAGCAGTGCTTCTGGCAAGTCAGACACGGTCCAGAGTGACTCCCAGGTGTGTTGTTGTGCTGCAATGCTCACGGGATTCCTTCCCATGTCATCTTCAGAGCTCGAGATGCTCCTCCGTTCTTAAGGTGAAAAGCACTTGTCTGCATTTTAGATGGATGAGGAATCAGCTGGTTTCCCCTGTAACGGGCAGTCAGAGCACCTCAAGCTTCAGAGAGCTTCTGTTCAGCCATTTCAAAGCTCCCTGCTTGAGCGGTGATGGCACGATCGTCAGCATAGAGGAAACTCTCTTTTTCCCTTCTGGCAGTGGATGGTCATTTGTGTAAATGTTCATTTTATTTATATTGTTATTTTCCTTATTCTTCTGAATAAACATCCATCCCTCCTTTGCCTTTTAATTATGAGCGAATCAAAGTCCTATTTACTACCATAAGAAAATCAGAAATACAGTAGAGTCTCACTTATCCAACATAAACGGGCCGGCAGAATGTTGAATAAGCGAATATGTTGGATAATAAGGAGAAATTAAGGAAAAGCCTATTAAACATCTAATTAGGTTATGATTTTACAAATTACGCACCAAAACATCATGTTATACAACAAATTTGACAGAAAAAGTAGTTCAATACATAGTAATGCTATGTAGTAATTACTGTATTTACGAATTTAGCACCAAAATATCATGATATATTGAAAACATTGACTACAAAAATGCGTTGGATAATCCAGAACGTTGGATAAGCGAGTGTTGGATAAGTGAGACTCTACTATATATATATGCGCGCACACGCATAAATATATATAAAACTATGTGTTCTTAGGAAACTCCCATTTTCCCTTCTTTCCAATGTTTCACATTAATAAATATATTAATATATGTAAATGAATATTTTGGGGAGGAGTCTGTTTGTCTTTTCCAAATTTCTCAATTATGGGATTAAATTTCACAATTAAATTGGGGAGTTAATGAGCGAAAGCCCAAAGACCCGCCTCTTTCCCAGGAACCGGCTTCAAAGGGACAAATTCCAGAGCGAATCTGGAGGGAAGGAATCTCAATTAATCCTCTTTTCAAATTAAAATATTTCCAGGAAAAAAAGAGAAACAAGTCTTCAAAAAAATACTAAGAAATAATAGTATTTATTGGTTTCATTCCCACCGAGTACAAGACCGGCGTTTCTTATTTCCTGAGTAAGAAATAATTCATTCTCATGCGTCACTGTCCACAATATTTTGCAAGAAGGAATTCTTTTAAAATTATATAGATATAGATATATATATATAATATATATATATATGAAGCATCATATCCCCCAAAACAAAAGGAATATTATTTTTCCACTTTGGGTTCACAGAAATAGAACAAAATACAGATTGTCTCTTTTGAGGTAGGTCTTGCAGGAAGGAAAAAGGGTTTTGCAATCATTAATGGAAGGAGCAATTAATGGTGGCGCAATAGGTTAAACCCTTGTGCCGGCTGAACTGCTGACCTGAAGGTTGCGTTTCGAATCCGCGATATGGGGTGAGCTCCCCTCTGTCAGCCCTAGCTTCCCATGTGGGGACATGAGACAAGCCTCCCACAAGGATGGTAACACATCCTGGCAATATCCCCTGGGCAATGTCCTTGCAGACAGCCAGTTATCTCACAACAGAAGGTACTTGCAGGATGCTCTTAAGTCTCTTCTGACACCATTTTAAAAAATCATTAATTAATGATAATAGTATTTCATAAGGATTGCATTGATGGCTTGACTGAAAAATAGCAATAATTTAATAATAATAATAATAATAATAATAATATAAATACAATTTCCTATAGATTGCATTGATTTCTTTGGATCAAGCTAACATAATTTCAACATAATCATAATAAATAATAATAATAGGTTTTCCTAGGAATTGGGTTGATTTCTTCTAAAAAAAAATTCTTAATAATAATAATAAATACGGTTTCCTAGAGATTGCATTGATTTCTTCAGGTCAAACAAACATGATTTCAGGGTTGTTGTGTGTCTTTCGGGCTGTGTGGCCATGTTCCAGAAGCATTCTCTCCTGACGTTTCGCCCACATCTATGGCAGGCATCCTCAGAGGTTGTGAGGTATGGAGAAAACTAAGCAAAGAGGTAAATATATCTGTGGAAAGTCTAGGGTGAGAGAGGTCAGTGTGAATGTGTGTAGTTAATCACTTAAATTAGCATTGAAAAGCTTATCTGCTGTCTTCTTCCTGCCTCTGGGGCATCCTTTGTTTAGAGTCGTTAACTGCCCTAGGTTGATTCATGTCTGGAAATCCTCTGTTTTCAGAGTATTGCTTTTTATTTACTGTTCTGATTCTTGAGTTTTTTAATACTGGTAGCCAGATTTTGTTCATTTTCATGGTTTCTTCCTTTCTGTTGAAGTTGTCCACATGCTTGTGGATTTCAATGGCTTCTCTGTGTCGTCTGACATGATAGTTGTTAGAATGGTCCAGCATTTTTGTGTTCTCAAATAGTATTCTGTGTCCAGGCTGGTTCATCAAATGCTCTGCTATGGCTGATTTCTCTGGTTGAATTAGTCTGCAGTGCCTTTCATGTTCTTTGACTCGTGTTTGGGCGCTGCGTTTGGTGGTCCCTATGTAGACTTGTCCACAGCTGCATGGTATCCGGTAGACTCCTGCAGAAGAGAGAGGATCCCTCTTGTCCTTCGCTGACCGTAGCATTTGTTGAATATATATATATATATATATATATATATATATATATATATATATATATTTACCTCTTTGCTTAGTTTTCTCCATACCTCACAACCTCTGAGGATGCCTGCCATAGATGTGGGCGAAACGTCAGGAGAGAATGCTTCTGGAACATGGCCACACAGCCCGAAAGACACACAACAACCCTGTGATCCTGGCCATGAAAGCCTTCGACAACACAAACATGATTTCATCATAATCATAAATAAAAATAATGATAATGATAATAATATAGTTTTCTAGGGACTGCATTGATCTTCAAGTCAAACTAAGATGACTTCATCATTCATAATAATAATAATAATAATAATAATAACAATAATAATAATAATAGCAGCTGCAAAAGGCCACCCGACTGGGATCTGCACGCATCATCCGAAAATACATCACACAGTCCTAGACACTTGGGAAGTGTTCGACTTGTGATTTTGTGACACGAAATCCAGCATATCTATCTTGTTTGCTGTGTCATAATAATAATAATAATAATAATAATAATAATAATAATACATCACACAGTCCTAGACACTTGGGAAGTGTTCGATTTGTGATTTTGTGATACGAAATCCAGCATATCTATCTTGTTTGCAGTGTCATAATAAAATAATAATAATAATAATATACGGTTTCCTAGTGATTGCATTGATTTCTTGAGGTCAAACTAACATGATTTCGTCATTACCAATGATGATGATGATAATATGTTGTCGAAGGCTTTCATGGTCGGGATCACCAGGTTGTTGTATGTCTTTCGGGCTGTGTGGCCATGTTCCAGAAGTATTCTCTCCTGACGTTTCGCCCACACCCTGGACTCTCCACAGATATATATTTACCTTCCTTGCCTAGTTTATCCATGCCTCACAACCTCTGAGGATGTCAGGGTATTGTGTATTGTGAAATGTTAAAATCAATCTGGATTCAGCAATTATGGAGTTAATGAGAGTCTGCTATGATTGATGTATCACAGGACCAATGGGGTCAAGTGTGTTTTGACCGGGACGTACTATCTTGTTCCTGTGGAATTCCTGTGGAATGCAGGGGAGTTAGTTAGGTTTCCGTGTGTCGAGCGGAGAACAGCGATGAGCAATGGCTGTGAGTGTGCATGAGTCTCTCGGAAAGGACTCATGGAGGAGAAAGGACTGAATTTGCTCTGTCTGTAAATAGGACATGTAAATAAAGTTGTTTGCCGTTGGACTACCAACTGAACCCTCATCTACTGGAGTGAGTTTGTCCAGTGCTGTTTTCCACACCGGGAGACAGTCTGGAAAGAAGGAGGCAGACCGGGATGGTGAATTTTTGGATTTCACTCTGCTACCCATCATCCCCGCTGTCAGAGGATGCCTGCCATAGGTGTGGGCGAAACATCAGGAGAGAATACTTCTGGAACATGGCCACACAGCCTGAAAGACATACAACCACCCTATGATAATAATATATTGATAACATATTATCATTAATAATATATCAAAAAATAAATTCAATATTCATTGATGTCGCCATCCCAGGTGACAGTTGCATTGACAAAAAACAACAGGAAAAACTCAGCCGCTATCAGGACCTCAAGATCAAACTTCAAAGACTCTGGCAGAAACCAGTGCAGGTGGTCCCGGTGGTGATGGGCACACTGGGTGCCGTGCCAAAAGATCTCAGCCGGCATTTGGAAACAATAGACATTGACAAAATTACGATCTGCCAGCTGCAAAAGGCCACCCGACTGGGATCTGCACGCATCATCTGAAAATACATCACACAGTCCTAGACACTTGGGAAGTGTTCGACTTGTGATTTTGTGATACGAAATCCAGCATGTCTATCTTGTTTCCTGTGTCATGCTTATAATAATAATAAATACGGTTTCCTAGCGATTGCATTGATTTCTTGAGGTCAAACTAACATGATTTTGTCACTATCAATGATGATGATAATAATATATTGATAAAAATATTATTATTAATAATAATATATCAAAAAATGAATTCAATATTCATAATAAATATGATTGGTATTGATTTGGAAAGAGGCTTTCCTCTCATGCACCAGTGTGAAGACTATGGATTATGCAGTGCAGTGTCCTCTCTCTCTATATATATATGTGTGTGTGTGTGTGTGTGTGTGTGTGTACATTAAGGCCTTAGGAAGGGGCTGGGCCTCCATTCCAGCGTCAAAAGGGTCTGAGTTGCTTTAAAAGTGCAAAGAGCCAAGGCCTCCCTGGAAGCAGCAGCGGAAGAAAGGAGACCCCCAGGTCCCTCTCAAAGTGCAGTGGCCCTCTCTTCTTCCTCTTCCTCTTCCTCTTCCTGTTCCTCCGTGCGGACCTCGAGGGGGGCTTGGCCTTGGCGGAAGTTGCGCTTCTGGAACTCGGCGGATATTTCCAGGAAGGTCTTCCCTTGCGTTTCCGGGAGGAAGAGGCCCAGGAAGAGGGCGGCCGAGAGGCAGACCAGCAGGAAGGGCAGGTAGCAGAAGGGCCCCAGGGCATCCTGGGAAGAGGAAGCGGAAGAGGAAGCGGAAGAGGGTCATTTCCTCCGCTTGCGGAAGGGAAGAGGGAAGGAAGGAAAGAGAGGGAGAAGAGACTGCAGTAAAGAGGGAAGAAGGAAAGAGATGGATGGAAGGAAGGAAGGAAGGAAGGAAGGAAGGAAGGAAGGAAGGAAGGAAGGAAGGAAGGAAGGAAGGAAGGAAGGAAGGAAGGAAGGAAATAGAGGGAGGGAAGAAGGAAGGAAGAATTAAGAGAGGAAGGAAGAAAAGGAAAGAAGGGAGAGAGGAGAGACTGCAGTAAAAAGGGAAGAAAGGAAGGAAAGAGAGGTGGAAGGAAGGGAGGAAGGAAGAAGGGAAAGAAGGAAAGAAAAATATATAAAGGAGGAAGACGATAAGGAAGGGATGAATGAACTAAGGGAGGGGGGGATGAAGACAAAGGGGAAGAGGAAGTGATCATTTCCTCCTCTTGTAGAAGGAAAGGAGGGAAGGGAAGAGGAAAGGAAGGAAGGAAGGAAGGAAGGAAAGAGAGGGGGGAGGAGAGATGGCAGCAAAGAGGGAGGGAGGGAGGGAGGAAAGACGGAAGGAAGGAAGGAGAGAAGGGAGGAAAAGAAAGAAGGAAAGGAAACATTACAAGGAGGGGAAGTCTCTTAGGAAGGGACTGAACTAAAGGAAGGGAATAAGGAAGAGAGAGAAGGGAAGAGAGAAGGGAAGGAAGGCTGGAAGGAAGGGAGGGAGGGAGAAAAAGGAAGCAGGGAGGGGGGAGAGAAGGTGGAAAAGGAAGGAAGGAGAGGAGGGAGGGGGAGGGAAGGGGAGGGGGGAGGGAGGGGAGGGGGGAGGGAGGGGGCGGGGGGGGTCTCCCTACCAGGAGGAAGGGGAAGGCGGTCCCGACCAGGAAGAGGTTCCCCCAGAGGAGAGACCCTGCGACCATGTAGGCGGCCGGGCGGGAGACCTGGTCAAAGACCTCCGTGGGGATGACCCCCGTGACCCCGGCTGGGAAGAGAAGAGAAGAGACGGGGTCAGGCTGGATGCCCTTGGGTGCCCCCCCAACAGCACTGCCTTGTGGGCTTCCCCTGACAAGTGGGGGTCTCTCTGGAGGTCCTGAAACTGAGGCCGGGTTTACATGTATATAAATCATATCTCCATCTATTGGCCTCAAGGGACCCGGGATGCCCTTACGCCCACAAAGGGGGCCAGACTAGATACCCTCCAGGGCCCCTGCCCTGCCTTCCCTCCAGAGGCCATTTGGAATTGTGGGAGTTGGAGTCCAAAGGCTCTGGAGGGAGGGCCCAAGTTGGCCAATGCCTTTGTCCTCTCGGGACCGGACACGTAAGCCAATCAAGGGGTCACCTGCAGACCCACGTTGCGGGAGGAAAGGCCAAAGTTGCCCCAAGCCTGACCTATGACATTAACATGACCCCACTGCCCTTGAGTGACCCCGGGTGTCCGAATGCCAGCCAAGGGCCGCTCACCGGGTCCGATGCCGAAGCTGAGGATGTAGGCGAAGATGCAGCCCATGCTCACGTAGGGCATCCACTCCACGCTCTCCTGAGGAAGAGAAGCAAACTCCGGGCACTTTGTGCGTGTTCTCCTTTCCATAAATACTGTCCTTTAATCACCCTCTGCGCATGCCCAGAGGCTGCTGTTGGGAGCCAGGCGTCTCCACAGCCCCGCCTCCTCCCCTCCCCCCCATCTCACCTGGAAGTAGAGGGCGAAGGTGAAGACCAGGGCCCAGACGGACATCAGCCCATAGCCACCGACCACCAGGACCCTCCGTCCGACCCTCTCGATGACCAGTGTCTGCAGGAGGGAAGCAAGGATGTCATGATCTCCAATCTTGGACATCTCTGGTCGGCTGACAAAGAACAGATGCCAGCCATAAAACCTCAATTACACTCTGGTATGCGAGAGCCCCTATATAAAAGGGCCAAAGAGAAGGTTCTGGTATTCGGTACAAATTGTCGGGTTCTCTTCTCCCAGTTGTGCTGTGGGTCAGTCTTCCATCGGAAAAAGCACAAGACACACGCTGGTAGATTCCAACAGATTTTATTGTACCGAGAGCCCCATTTATATAGCGGCTCTCGCATACCAGAGGGTCATTGAGGTTTTATGGCTGGCCCGTTTTATGGCTGGCATCTGTTCTTTGTCAGCCGACCGGAGATGTCAAAGATTGGAGATCATGACATCTAGCCCCTTCCATTGTGTCTCTCTATGGAGACCCCGCTGGGAACCCCTTCCCCCATGGCCTCTGGGCACGCGCAGAGCAACTCACGCAGAGCAGGGCGGTCAGCAGCTCGCAGCCTCCGGTGCCGATGATGCAGTACTGGATGCGCTCCCTCGGGATCCCGGCCTCCCGGAAGACCTGCGAGGCGTATGAGTACATCTGGGGGCGGGACACGCCCTGTCCGTCACAGCGGGGCCTTGCCAACAGTGGCCCCAGCGGAGCTAGCCCCGCCCCCTGGGAGCAAGGCCCCTCCCCCTCTTCCTGCCACTTGCCTAGAGCCAAGCCCCGCCCCTCCCTTGAGGCCCCACCCCTACGGCCGCCTGCCACTCACGGAGTCGTTCCCGCAGAGCTGCATGGCGGAGGCCAGGACCACGACGGAGAGGAGCTGCCAGCGGGTGTCGCGGGTGCGGAAGAGGCCCAGGGCCGAGGGGGGGGCCTTCCCCCGGAGGGCGGCCTCTTCCGCCAGGAGCTCCCCCACCTCCGCCTCCAGAGACCCCGACGGGCCACGCAGCCTCCGCAGCGCTGGGGGGAGACAGGGAGGGGGGTCAGGGGGAGGGGCCAAGAGAAAGAGGGGAGGAGCCTCACTTGGAGGGAGAAAGGGGAGGGGCCTCACTTGGGGGAGGGGCTTGGTTCTATGCCAAGAGAAAGGCGGGGAGGGCCTTCACTTTGCAAGTGACCGGGAAAAATTGGGGAGGAGTCTGTTTGGAGGGAGGAGCCTTGCTTGGAGGGGCGGGGCTTGGCTCCATGCAAGTGACAAGAGGAGGGTCAGTGGGAGGAGCCACACTTGGAGAGGAGAAAGGGGAGGGGCCTCACTTGGGGGAGGGGCTTGGTTCTATGCCAAGAGAAAGGCGGGGAGGGGCCTCACTTGGAGGGGAGGGGCTTCACTGTGCAAGTGACCGGGAGAAATTGGGGAGGAGTCTGTTTGGAGGGAGGAGCCTTGCTTGGAGGGGCGGGGCTTGGCTCCATGCAAGTGACAAGAGGAGGGTCAGTGGGAGGAGCCACACTTGGAGAGGAGAAAGGGGCGGGGCTTCACTTGGAGGGGAGGGGCTTGGCTCTATGCCAAGAGAAAGGCGGGGAGGGGCCTCACTTGGAGGGGAGGGGCTTCACTGTGCAAGTGACCGGGAGAAATTGAGGGAGGAGTCTGTTTGGAGGGAGGAGCCTTGCTTGGAGGGGCGGGGCTTGGCTCCATGCAAGTGACAAGAGGAGGGTCAGTGGGAGGAGCCACACCTGGAGCAGAGAAAGGGGAGGGGCCTCACTGGGGGAGGGGCTTGGTTCTATGCCAAGAGAAAGGCGGGGAGGGGCCTCACTTGGAGGGGAGGGGCTTCACTGTGCAAGTGACCGGGAAAAATTGGGGGAGGAGTCCGATTGGAGGGAGGAGCCTTGCTTGGAGGGGCGGGGCTTGGCTCCATGCAAGTGACAAGAGGAGGGTCAGTGGGAGGAGCCACACTTGGAGAGGAGAAAGGGGCGGGGCTTCACTTGGAGGGGAGGGGCTTGGCTCTATGCCAAGAGAAAGAGGGGAAGGAGCCTCACCTGGAGGGGAGGGGCTTCACTGTGCAAGTGACCGGGAGAAATTGAGGGAGGAGTCTGTTTGGAGGGAGGAGCCTTGCTTGGAGGGGCGGGGCTTGGCTCCATGCAAGTGACAAGAGGAGGGTCAGTGGGAGGAGCCACACTTGGAGAGGAGAAAGGGGCGGGGCTTCACTTGGAGGGGAGGGGCTTGGCTCTATGCCAAGAGAAAGAGGGGAAGGAGCCTCACCTGGAGGGGAGGGGCTTCCCTGTGCAAGTGACCGGGAGAAATTGAGGGAGGAGTCTGTTTGGAGGGAGGAGCCTTGCTTGGAGGGGCGGGGCTTGGCTCCATGCAAGTGACAAGAGGAGGGTCAGTGGGAGGAGCCACACATGGAGGGGAGGAAGGGGCGGGGCTTCACCTGGAGGGGAGGGGCTTGGCTCTATGCCAGGAGTGCGGAGAGTGTGTGGCGGAAAGGGTGGCCCGGGCCCGAGGGCAAGAGGGTCTCCTCACCCTGGAGACAGGCCTTGGGGTCCTTCCGGTCGATGAGGAGGAAGCGGGGGCTCTCGGGGGCCCAGGGCAGGAGGGCCAGCTGCAGGACGGCCGGGACGGCGTTGCTGGACAGCAGGAAGGGCCAGGCCCCCTCCGACCCCAGGACCTCCCTGCAAAGGAGGAAGCAAAGGAAGGGAAGAAGGAAATGCGGCCTCCGTGCCCCCCGGCCCCTGGGCCCTTGACCCTCCCTCCTCACCTGAGCCCCACCACTTGGCCCAGGACCAGGCCGAGGGCCGTGAAGATGGCGCAGGTCAAGGAGACGCAGCCGCGGAGGTCCCGGGGGGCACTCTCCCCCAAGTACATGGGCTGGACGCTGAGCCCCACCCCTGCGCACGGGGAAGCCACCACCATCAGCATCAACAGATCATCATCACAATGGGAGATAATAAGAATAATAATAGTAATCAATAATAATATCACGGATATAATATTAATCTCTAATAATGTAAAAATCATGTAATGTAATCATTATTACATTATCATAAACAACATCAACAACAACAGCAGCAGCAACAAATAGTAACATGCTCATCCCCACCCCTGGAAGAAAAGGCAGGGAGAGAGAGAGAGAAACTGACCAAATAATCCGTTACAATAATACGGTAGAGTCTCACTTATCCAACATAAACGGGCCGGCAGAACATTGGATAAGCGAAAATGTTGGATAATATGGAGGGATTAAGGAAAAGCCTATTAAACATCAAAATATGTTATGATTTTACAAATTAAGCACCAAAACACTATGTTTAAAACAAATAGATAAAAAAAGTAGTTTAATACATGATAACATTATGTAATAATTACTGTATTTATGAATTTAGCACCAAAATTTCACAACTTATTGAAAAATTGACTACAAAAACATTGACTACTAAAAGGCAAACTGCCTTGGATAATACAGAACCTTGGATAAGCGAGACTCTACTGTAGTACATTATTATAAATAGTACCCCGGCTTCGCAGTTGACCTATGCAGCCCCGAAAGACAGTTGCACCTGTCAATTAGGGAAATTTAGGGATGCTGTATGCGGGAGGCTAATTTACAACACCATAAAACTGCGATCAAAACACGAGGAAAGGAATGAGGAAGTACAGCCACGACTGGATGGTGAAGCAACAGCTCCCCCTGTGGCCGGAATCGTGAAGCTGGAAAAATGTTAAAAATGCCTCTGAGTCTGTCTAATGTATGTTGTTTGTCTGTTGGCATTGAACGTTTGCCATATTTACAATGTTTACAATGTTCATTGTAATCCGCCCTGAGTCCCCTTCGGAATGAGAAAGAAGGGCGGAATATAAATACTGTAAATAAATAAATAAATAAATAAATAGTAAATGGTATGTTAATGATAATAATTAAAACCTCAAATAATGATACAATAATAATAATAATAATAATAATAATAACTACATGCTCATTCCCACCCCTGGATTGATCAAGAACAATTCATCAACAACATCAATAACAAATAATAATAACAATAACAATTGTAGATAATAAAAATCAATAACAATATCACTGATATAATCACCATCATCATTATCTCTAATAATGTAATAATAATACTACCAGCGTTGACTCCGGCCAGGAAGCGTCCCAGGAAGACCATCTCGATGGACTTTGCTGCCCGGCTACTGACCACCAACACGGCCGAGAGGAGGACAAAGGCGTTGTTGAGGAGCAGAGATTTCTTCCTGTTTGGTTTTGGGAGAGAGGGCCAATGGTGAGTTGGGCTGGACCGGGCATGGGCCAACCTCAGCCCTCCCTCCCTCCAGGTGTTTTGGACTCCAACTCCCACAATTCCTAAGAGCCGGTCTCCTAAGAAACTGTTGCACCTCAGCAGGGTTTCCCCTTGCTCGCAGCACCCACCAAGAAACCCAACATGAAGGCCAAGCAGTTTATTAAGAAAGCACATATAAAAAAGGGCAAAACACCATGGAGTAAATAAAGGGAAAAACCCAAGAGTTAACACAGAAGGCAAAAGTCACAAGCAAAAAGTCAGATCAAAACTGTTCACAGGAAACAATCCAAAGGCAGAATGAATCCATAACTGGAACATGAATCTCTAGGCAAAATCCAGAAAACCAGGTGCATAACATGAACATGAATCCCAAAATCTTCCATGAAACAAGATACCAGATTATGTACTTGATTCCTGGCTTGAGCGAGAAACAAGACTAAAAGACTTCACGGGGAAGGCTGTCAGGGTATTGT
Organism: Anolis carolinensis; assembly: GCF_035594765.1. Taxonomy (NCBI): domain Eukaryota; kingdom Metazoa; phylum Chordata; class Lepidosauria; order Squamata; family Anolidae; genus Anolis; species Anolis carolinensis. The sequence goes on along the minus strand of NC_085846.1, from coordinate 1,047,851 downwards.
GAATTGTGTGAAATGATAAAATCAATCTAGGCTGTTAGAAATGCCTTCTGTGTTAGTTTCGGCAAGGCATTTCAGTAGCTATGGAGTTAATAAGAACCTGCTTTGATTGATGTACCACAGGACCAATGGGGTCAAGTCCGTTTGACCGGGACTTTCTTCATGATCTGTGGAATGCAGGGGAGTGTCGTTTTTGTTAGTGTGTTCAGCATGAGCATTCACTGGAGATGGACTATGAATACGAATGCTCTGAAGCTGAGGAGACACTGCCATGTGTCTGGGATTTATTGTAAATAACTGCAACTGTAAATAGTTATGTAAATAAAGTTAAACAACAGTTGGATTTCAACTGACCCTTCGCCTGCTGGAGTGTTTGTTGACCAGTGCTGATTCTCCGCATGGGAAGACAGCCTGGAGAAGGAGGTGAGAGCAGGATGATGATTTCTGGAACCCACTCTGCACGGCAAACAGGGTCTCACCCCACCGTCGTCCCCCTGACAAAGGCGACATTGCTAGATCTAAAATCCCCCCACAGCTTCCTCTGGTTTAAGGACTACAAAGCATGAGTGCATTCTTTTGACCTTTAGCGGGCCGGTTCCCCCCCCCCCTCTCTCTCTAATTCTGCCTGATCTTCTGCACCTGAATCTGTCCCCCCCGCCCCGCCCCCCGGAGCCGCTCTTGAACGTGCATCCAAGTCCACTGCTGCCCCAGATGAGCTAACATTATCATTGCTGCATGTAGGTGAAAGATCACTTCCCTGGCTGCTGGATTCCAAAACATCTCTACTTCCACATGGAGACACAGCCTGTTGCTCCAACACCCCCCCTCCCCTTTTCCCCCTTCTCGGCTGCATCTCATTCCAGCATTCTCCCAGGCTCTGAAAATACATCTTATCTCTGAGACCCTGAAACCCCAGGACCCTCAGCGCCATCAGGTTGAATTACAACAGAAACCATGAAAACGAACACAATCTGGCTCTCGATATTAAAAAAAACTCCAAAATCAGAAAAGTAAATAAAGAACAAAACTCAGAAAACAGGTGTATTCCAGACAGGAAACAATCAGGGTCAGATAACACTTCCCAACAAAGGATTCCCCCAGGAAGGAAGCAGCTAGGCCTTGAATCTGCAAGGGCATTAAATGCTAATCAAGGTGATCAATTCACACTTTCCTCCAACAGACAAGAGCTCTTCCTCTCACCCTGGACATCATTCCACAGGGATATAAACCCTGCTTGCCTAGTTTCCAACAGACCTCTGAGGATGCCTGCCATAGATGTGGGCGAAACGTCAGGAGAGAATGCTTCTGGAACATGGCCATGGCTGGCCTTTGGAGAGACAGCCATTGGATGACCAGCCTCATAATAATAATAATAATAATAATAATAATAATAATAATAATAATAATAATAATAACTTTATTTTTATACCCCGCCCCATCTCCCCGAAGGGACTTGGGGCGGCTTACATGGGGCCTAGCCCGATAAAACAAACAAAACAGTAACAAAGCAATAAAACAATTATCCCAGTAAAAAACATCAACATCAATAAAAACAATCATTAAAATCAACAAGCAGGATACAGTGTTAAAAACAGGAGACTATTATATAATATAATTATAATTCTATTCTGAATGTTATTAGGTTCCTTTCACTGGGATATTTTAATCTAATGATTTTATCTTATATTGCTGCTATAGTCCCCCCCACCTTTGAAGTTGACTGAATCGCATTGGTGGTTGTTTGATATTATTACTATTGATATTATTACTGTTGTTTAAATCTTTGTTTTAACTTGTTTTATCATCTTCTTGTGTTTTAAACTGTGTGTATTGTCAATGTATTTGCGCTGTCACTTTTGTAACATTGTGAGCCGCCCCGAGTCCCCACGGGGAGATGGTGGCGGGGTATAAATAAAGTTTTATTATTATTATTGACACAACGACCTTGTATGACACAGCAAACAAGATAGGTATGCTGGATTTCGTGTCACAAAATCACAAGTCGAACACTTCCCAAGTGTCTAGGACTGTGTGATATATTTTTGATTGATGCGCGCAGATCCCAGTAGGGTGGCCTTTTGCAGTTGGCAGATCATGATTTTGTCAATGTCTATTGTTTCCAAATGCCGGCTGAGATCTTTTGGCACGGCACCCAGTGTGCCCATCACCACCGGGACCACCTGCACTGGTTTCTGCCAGAGTCTTTGAAGTTCAATCTTGAGGTCCTGAGAGCGGCTGAGTTTTTCCTGTTGTTTTTCGTCAATGCGATTGTCACCTGGAATGATCCAAACCTTTTTCTTTTCCACAACTGTGATGTCTGGTGTGTTGTGTTCCAGAACTTTGTCAGTCTGGATTCGGAAGTCCCACAGTATCTTTGCATGCTCATTTTCCAATACTTTATTATTATTATTATTATTATTATTATTATTATTATTATTATTATTATACAGCCCGGAAAACTTAGCAACCCAGCCGATAAGCTGTTAGGAATTGTAGGAGTTGGATTCCAAAACACCTGGAGGGAGGTGTCCATGCCCGATCCTAGAACCAAGGCCGTCCTTCCCAACACCCTCAGACCCCTCCCGGCAGATGTCCATCCGGCAGATGTCCCTTGCTCACCTCCCTGCCTTGAGGGCCAGGGGTCCGGCCAGCAGCGCCCCCGCCAGGCCCCCCAGGGGGAAGAGGGAGACCACCAGCGACCAGCACAGCCTCGTCCCAAAGGCCCCCAGCGGAGACCCCCAGCGCGCGGACCAGGAGGCGTTGGCAAAGGCCTGGAGGGGCTGCAGCGGGCGGCGGGGGCGGGGGGGGGAATGGGGCAAACAAATAGCCAGGTCAAATCGAGAGCCATGGGGAGGGAAAGGGATGCCTTCAGGCAACAGGCATCACTCCTGCGCGACAGGTCTATTGACATGCCATTCATACAGACCGCAGGTGAGAGAGAAAGATGCTCCCCCTCCCCTCCGTCCTCCCTTCACTTTCTGTCTTTCCTTCCTTCCTTCCTTCCTTCCTTCCTTCCTTCCTTCCTTCTCGCCTTCCTTTCCTTGCACTCTCCCCATCCCTTCCTTTTGCCTCCCATTTAAGAGAGAATCACAGCCCTACTTTTTTTACTCCCCCCATTTCGCAAAAGAATAAGAAAAATCAGAAATATAAATAAATGCAATAGATATAAAGTATACATGCATATTATATTATAAAATATGAATAAATTGAATATACAATATAAAAATATTATATATACAGTAGAGTCTCACTTATCCAAACAACATAACATTCCTGCGTATTGAACTACTTTTTCTGTCAAATTTGTTGTATCACATGATGTTTTGGTGCTTAATTTGTAAAATCATAATCTAATTTGATGTTTAATAGGCTTTTCCTTAATCCCTCCTTATTATCCAAGATATTCGCTTATCCAAGCTACTGCCAGCCCGTTTAGCTTGGATAAGTGAGACTCTACTGTGTGTATATATATATATATATATATATATATATACACACACACACACACATACACACACACATATACACACACATATATCTATTAAATAAAAGGGCCTCTTCAAAGGTGATCTAGTCTGACCGCTTGCCATAAAGATATAGACAAATATAGATATATAAATATCTTACATAAATATAAGTAAAAGAGAACCTCAAGGGTCACCTAGTCTGACTCACTTGCTATAAAGATATATAAGTATAGACAGATATAGGTAGATAAATAAATATTTTAAATACGTTTGGGAGAAACCGCTAAGGGCCATCCAGTCCAACCAATACACCATTCAATCCCTCCCAACAGATGGCCTTCCAGTCTCTACTTAACAACCTCCAATGGATAAACCAGTACCCTCCCTCCCTCCCCTTTTTCCTTGCACTCCCTTTTTCTCTTCCCTCCCTTTTCCCTTCCTTCTGTTCTTCCTTTTTTCCTTCCTTCCTTCCTTCCCTTCCTCTCTCTCTTTACTTACCTCCGTCGGGGCGTTGATGATGGTGAGGTTGTATCCATACTGGAAGCAGCCCCCGATTCCGGCCGCAACGACGGTTAGGATCAGGACCCGGGCCTGAAACTAAGGAAGGAAAGAAGAGAGGAAGGAAAGAAGGAAGGAAGGAAGGAAGGAGGGAGGGAAGGAGGGAGGGAGGGAGGGAGGGAGGGAGGAAGGAGGGAGGAAGGAAAAAGGGAAGGAGATGAGGGAGGATAAAGAAGAAGGAGAAAGAAGGGAAAGTGGAATTTGAAAGCAGAGAGAGTGAAAAGGAAGGGAGTAGAAAGAGATAGAAAAGAGGTGGAAGAGGAAAAGGGAGAAAGGAAAGAAGAATGGAACAGGAAAGGAAGGAAAGAAGGGAGAACATTAAGGAATTGAAAGAGGAAGGCAGGGAAGAAGGAGGAAAAGGAAGGGAAGAAGGAGGAAGAGAAAGGAAGGGAAGAAAGTAATAATGAAACAGGAGGAAGGAAGGAGAAAACAGGAAGATAACAGAAGGAAGGAAGGAAGGAAGGAAGGAAGGAAGGAAGGAAGGAAGGAAGGAAGGAAGGAAGGAGAAAACAGGAAGATAACAGAAGGAAGGAAGGAAGGAGTTGAAAAACAAAGGTGAAAGAAAGGGAAGAAGGAGGAAAAGACAAGGAAGGGAAGAAAGAAATGATGAAACAGGAGGAAGGAAGGAGAAAACAGGAAGATAACAGAAGGAAGGAAGGAAGGAAGGAAGGAAGGAAGGAAGGAAGGAAGGAAGGAAGGAAGGAAGGAAGGAAGGAAAAGGGGAAGGAGATATTGGTGGATAAAGAAGGGAAAGTGGAATTTGAAGGCAGAGAGAGTGAAAAGGAAGGGAGTAGAAAGAGATAGAAAAGAGGTGGAAGAGGAAAAGGGAGAAAGGAAAGAAGAATGGAACAGGAAAGGACGGGAAGAAGGGAGAACATTAAGGAAAGAGGAAGGAGGAGGAAAAGGAAGGGAAGAAGGAGGAAGAGAAAGGAAGGGAAGAAAGTAATAATGAAACAGGAGGAAGGAAGGAGAAAACAGGAAGATAACAGAAGGAAGGAAGGAAGGAAGGAAGGAAGGAAGGAAGGAAGGAAGGAAGGAAGGAGAAAACAGGAAGATAACAGAAGGAAGGAAGGAAGGAGTTGAAAAACAAAGGTGAAAGAAAGGGAAGAAGGAGGAAAAGACAAGGAAGGGAAGAAAGAAATGATGAAACAGGAGGAAGGAAGGAGAAAACAGGAAGATAACAGAAGGAAGGAAGGAAGGAAGGAAGGAAGGAAGGAAGGAAGGAAGGAAGGAAGGAAGGAAAAGGGGAAGGAGATAATGGTGGATAAAGAAGGGAAAGTGGAATTTGAAGGCAGAGAGAGTGAAAAGGAAGGGAGTAGAAAGAGATAGAAAAGAGGTGGAAGAGGAAAAGGGAGAAAGGAAAGAAGAATGGAACAGGAAAGGACGGGAAGAAGGGAGAACATTAAGGAAAGAGGAAGGAGGAGGAAAAGGAAGGGAAGAAGGAGGAAGAGAAAGGAAGGGAAGAAAGTAATAATGAAACAGGAGGAAGGAAGGAGAAAACAGGAAGATAACAGAAGGAAGGAAGGAAGGAAGGAAGGAAGGAAGGAAGGAAGGAAGGAAGGAAGGAAGGAAGGAAGGAAGGAGAAAACAGGAAGATAACAGAAGGAAGGAAGGAAGGAGTTGAAAAACAAAGGTGAAAGAAAGGGAAGAAGGAGGAAAAGACAAGGAAGGGAAGAAAGAAATGATGAAACAGGAGGAAGGAAGGAGAAAACAGGAAGATAACAGAAGGAAGGAAGGAAGGAAGGAAGGAAGGAAGGAAGGAAGGAAGGAAGGAAGGAAGGAAGGAAGGAAGGAAAAGGGGAAGGAGATATTGGTGGATAAAGAAGGGAAAGTGGAATTTGAAGGCAGAGAGAGTGAAAAGGAAGGGAGTAGAAAGAGATAGAAAAGAGGTGGAAGAGGAAAAGGGAGAAAGGAAAGAAGAATGGAACAGGAAAGGACGGGAAGAAGGGAGAACATTAAGGAAAGAGGAAGGAGGAGGAAAAGGAAGGGAAGAAGGAGGAAGAGAAAAGAAGGGAAGAAAGTAATAATGAAACAGGAGGAAGGAAGGAGAAAACAGGAAGATAACAGAAGGAAGGAAGGAAGGAAGGAAGGAAGGAAGGAAGGAAGGAAGGAAGGAAGGAAGGAAGGAAGGAAGGAAGGAGTTGAAAAACAAAGGTGAAAGTAAGGGAAGAAGGAGGAAAAGACAAGGAAGGGAAGAAAGAAATAATGAAACAGGAGGAAGAAAGGAGAAAACAGGAAGATAACAGAAGGAAGGAAGGAGAACAGCAAGGAGTTGAAAGAGGAAGGAGAAATAATAATAATAATAATAATAATAATAATAATAATAATAATAATAATAATAAAACTTTATTTATACCCCGCCACCATCTCCCCAACGGGGACTCGGGGCGGCTTACATGGGGCCATGCCCAAGACAATACAATGTAAACAGCATATAAAAGAACAGCACATCACAATACAATAAGCAATACAATAAATAATAATATCCATTACAAAATAAAATAATAATCCTTTGTAGACCTAAGACAAATTCATCAGATGCATAAAGAAGATTTAAGTCTACGAAAACATATGCTTCCAAGTGCTTTCTCTCAGTTAGTCACGTGCTGATTCATACTAACATTGCTATCTTTTTTAATTTTATACACATCATGGGAAAGAACGACTCACAAGAATAAATAATAATGTTTATCAAGGTAGAAGGCTGTAGGAAAATTGGAAGTCACATTACAGATGAATAGATTCAATCAGGGAAGCCAAAGGTTTGCAAGACCTTAGCAAGCCTGTTGACTTTTGGAACGCTCATTCATAGATTCATCATATGCTGAAGTCAACTTGGTTGCAACTAACAAGTATCCCATGTAACCAGAATCAATTATAATAACAGTTCCACATGATGTAACTGAAAGAAGAGGAAGAGGAGAAAGGAAGGAATATTTTACCCACACATACACACATACATAAAATATTTGCTGTATTTCACTGTCTCTTATAAAGGCACTGCCTGCTATTTGTATCCATTCCCATACACACACACATATAATATTCAAGCAGTTATATATAAATAGAGAGACAAATACTCATAGATGTGTGTCTATCTATTTCTCTGGACGAGGAAGCCAAGTACAAAAAAGGAAATAAAGGAAATAATAATAATAATAATAATAATAATAATAATAACAGTTTTATTATATTTCATTATCATTTGCCTGCCTTTAATTATTTCTTTATGGGGAAGGACGGGCTTGTTGTGCTCTAATCAATGTATTCTGCAGCATAAACCAAGCTCAGTGCCTAACCCAGGCCTGGGCCAACCGGGGCCCTCCCTCCTGGGGTTTTGGACTACAACTCCCACAATTCCTAGCAGCCTACCGGCTGCTAGGAATTGTGGGAGTTGTAGTCCAAAACCCCAGGAGGGAGGGCCCCGGTTGGCCCTCTGCTTGCAATAAACAATATATTATTATTACTAATTACTATATTTACCATCCTTTGCAGGAGGGAAGCCATGGCCTGCCTTCCTTCAGCCTTCAATGGGAGATCCCTGGATCCACTGGGATCATCGGTGAGCCATTACCTTCTCTTCTGCATGCAAATCAGGGCGGCGCTGATTGGCTGGCTGCTCCCTCGCCGGCTTCGGCGCCCTCCGTTCCCACGCTTCCGGAGGCCCCGCCCCTCGCGTATGCAAATGAAGCCCGTGCTGATTGGCTGGCCGGCTTCGGGCCGCCCAGGAGTCGCAGGCCACGCCCTCTCTGCCCGCGATTACAGGAGAGTCTCACTTATCCAACATAAACGGGCCGGCAGAACGTTGGATAAGCGAATATGTTGGATAATAAGGAGGGATTAAGGAAAAGTCTAATTACGTTATGATTTTACAAATTAAGCACCCAAACATCATGTTATACAACAAATTTGACGGAAAAAGTACAGTAGAGTCTCGCTTATCCAACGTAAACAGGCCAGCAGAATGCTGGATAAGTGAATATGTTGGATAATAAGGAGAGATTAAGGAAAGGCCTATTTAACATCAAATTAGGTTATGATTTTACAAATTAAGCACCAAAACATCATGTTATACAACAAATTTGACAGAAAAAGTAGTTCAATACATAATAATGCTATGTAGTAATTACTGTATTTACGAATTTAGCGCCAAAATATCACGATGTATTGAAAACATCGACTACAAAAATGCGTTGGATAATCCAGAACGTTGGATAAGCGAATATAATAATAATAATAATAATAAAACTTTATTTATACCCCGCCACCATCTCCCCAATGGGGACTCGGGGCGGCTTACATGGGGCCATGCCCGGGAAAAATACAATATAACACAATATAAAAACAACATATCATAATACAATTACAACAATACAATAAAGAATCATATACAGTACAACACAAAATCCAAAGAGCAGTATAACAGGGCAGGCCGCACTGACACTCAGTTAAAACTCGGGGTGAGAAAAGGATAAGAAAAAGGATAAGAATAAAACCACAGGGAACTAGGAAAAGATAGCAGACAGTCTAGAGGATAAATAATGGGGGCGTAACAAAAGCATGTAACAGTTACTCTCCGAAAGCACATCGGAAGAGCCATGTTTTTAGATCTTTCCTAAAGTCTGAAAGAGTGGGGGCTTGCCTGATTTCAATGGGCAATGAGTTCCATAAACGGGGGGCCACAGCAGAAAAGGCCCTCTCCCTAGTTCCTACAAGGCGGGTCTGGGATAAAGGCAGTGGCGACAGGAGGGCCTCCCCTGACGATCGCAGAGATCGGGCAGGTTTATGGTAGGAGATACGGTCACGAAGGTAGGTGGGTCCCAAACCGTTTAGGGCTTTATATATGATGGTCTGCACCTTGAATTGGGATCGGAAAATGAACGGAAGCCAGTGGAGCTCCTTAAACAGGGGAGTAGATCTCTCCCTGTAATTCGCCCCAGTTATTAATCTGGCAGCCGAGCGTTGGACCAGTTGTAATTTCCGAGCCGTCTTCAAGGGAAGCCCCACGTAGAGCGCATTACAGTAGTCCAGTCTAGAGGTAACTAGGGCATGGACCACCGTGGTCAAGTCAGACTTCACGAGGTATGGTCGCAGTTGGCGCACAAGTTTGAGTTGTGCGAAAGCCCTCCCGGCCACCGCCGACACCTGCGCTTCAAGCGTCAACGCTGAGTCCAGGAGGACCCCCAAACTGCAATGGACCTGTGGTTTCAGGGGGAGTGCGACCCCGTCCAGCACAGGTTGCCACCCAATACCCCGATCTGACGAGCGACTGACCAGGAGGGCCTCTGTCTTGTCAGGATTGATCCTCAGCTTGTTCCTCCTCATCCAGTCCGCCACAGCGGCCAGGCATGTTGGATAATAAGGAGGGATTAAGGAAAGGCCTATTTAACATCAAATTAGGTTATGATTTTACAAATTAAGCAACAAAACATCGTGTTATACAACAAATTTGACAGAAAAAGTATTTCAATACATAATAATGCTATGTAGTAATTACTGTATTTACGAATTTAGCACCAAAATATCATGATGTATTGAAAACACTGACTACAAAAATGCGTTGGATAATCCAGAACGTTGGATAAGTGAGTGTTGGATAAGTGAGACTCTACTGTACTTGGAAAAAGGCCGGCGGGGGGTGTGTCTTCGACAAGGCAATTGTAGAGCGAAGCCACGCCTCTCCAGCGAGGCTCCTCCCCACAATCCTTTCAATGGCAGAACGAAGCCACGCCCCTGAGCGAGGCCCCGCCCCTCAATGCATTTTAATTGTAGTGAAGCCACGCCCTCTAAGCGAGGCTCCACCCTTCAATCGCCTTTCAATTGCATTGAGTGAAGCCCCGCCCCCAAACGAGGCTCCTCCCCTCAATCCTCCACCACCTTTCAATTGTAGAACGAAGCCCCCCCCCAAGCGAGGCTCCTCCCCCTCAATGTTCTAATCCATCATTCCAGGAGGAACAGTAAGAAACGCAACCGGATGGAAATCAAAATATTAACACGTTTATTCAAAAAGTGGTCTTAGAGGAAGAGAGAGAGACACACAGGAAGGAAGCAAAGGGAAGGAAATGGCCGGGAGGGGGGAGGGGGGGGGCAACGCAAGGGGTCTCCGCTGCCGCCAATGCCGCTTCTTCTTCGTCTTCTTCTCGGGGGGGCTACCAGGCCGGAGCCGTGTTGGCCAGACGCCTCATGCGCCTGCAGGGAGGAACGGAGAGCGTGGGCTTTAACTCAGGTCACTACTATTATTATGATGACTGGGCAGGATGGCCATCTGCCTGGAGGGATCGGGGGGCCCTTTTCCCCACTCTAGGGTTCCGTGCCCAAAAGGGGAACCCAAGGGGTCATCTAGTCCCAGACAAGAGACGCAAGGCTAAATCCCAATGGAAGTGTCAGAACCCTGCTACTAGAGCCTGGATGTGGCTCTGAGTTTCAGGGTCACTGACATTGATAAGACACCTGCGTCCCAGGACTCGGAGGAGAAACGGCTGATGGACTTGGCGGGGAATTTGCGCGGGGTTTTACTGAGCGGGAAGAGACTGTTCAAATGAGGGGGAGGGTATATAAAGGAGGGTTGGCCGGAGCCTCCCATTCTTGGCTTTTCTGATGTTCATGTTTCCTACAGTAAAAGTTCCTGGTGATACCACAGAGAGTCTCGTGTGTTCATTCAGGAGCGGCTGTGGTGAGCTGACAGGAAGTCTATCTGATGCTACAGTTGGACCCCATCTAGCCTGACCCCGTTCTATAATAAGAAAGACAAGACTCAATCCCTCCTGTTTAAAGGGCCTCCAAAGAAGGAGAGTCCACTACCTGCCATGGAAGTCTATAGGACGCCAGAGTTGGAACAGGGTCCCCCGAGGGTCATCTAGCCTGGCCCCATGCTATGGTAAGGAATGCAAGACTTAATCCCTCCCAAGAGATGGCCACCCTCCAGCCTCTAACGATGATGATGATGAGGATGGAGACCTACCTGGTGTTCCTGTCCTGGTCGCGGATCTTCTTCTCCATCTCAGCGTCGGTCAGGGTCTCCAGGAGCGGGCACCACTGGTCGGCGTCCCCCGTGTTGCGGATGGCGATCTCCACCGTCGGGAGGGGGTTCTCGCTGGAAGGGAAGGGGAGCGCACGGAGGGGCCCTTGGGTGAGTTCTTCTTGCTGCAGCATCACATCCTCTGCTCATGTTGAGTCAGTAGAGGTGCCACTCAACCCGATCCCATACTGATACACCCACTCATTAAGCCCACAATTGTATTTGCTCCGTTTGCTGCCCATTTATATTACCCATTTATAATCTTATATTATCTGCTTTGAAATGTATTGTCTTGAGTCAACACTGCCATGTGGATTCAATGTGGATTTTATACAGCTGTGCAGAAGGGGGTCTCATATAGTCCAAATCTATGCAGATAATATAAGATTATAAATATAATATGAAATAATTATTGTGGTATAATAATACAGAACAATATAATCTCTAAAAACCACGACAGTGAATAAAGAGCAACACTCTGAAAGCAGGGAAATTGGGAATCAGGGCCAGCTAACTCTTCCCAACAGAGGATTCCCCCAGGCAGGAAGCAGCCAGGCTTTGAAGCTGCAAGCCCATTAAATGCTAATCAAGGTGCCTGCCACACCGAGACTATTAATTGCTATTCACACTGGCCAACCAACGATTCCGCAAGGTAGAAAGCGGCCAGGCTTGCAAGCAGCAAGGCTATTCAGTGCTGTTCAACCTGGCCAACCAAGATTTCTTCTAGGTGAAAAACCCCCAGGCTTTGAAGCCACGAGGCTACTCTGTCCCATTCAACCTAGCCTAGCAAGGATGCCCTCTGTAGAAAGCGGCCAGGCTTTTAAGCTGCAAGGCTATTCAGTGCAATTCAATCTGGCCAAACAAGGATTCCCCTACAAAGGAAGGAGCCAGGCTTCAAAGGGGCTCTTTGATTGAGGGTGCTACTCCAGCTACTCCAGAAAACAGCCAGGCTTTGAGGCTGCAAGGCTATTCACTGCTATTCCACCTGGCCAACAAATGATTCCCATAAGCCACAGCAACGCGTGGCCGGGCAAAGCTTGTGATATTATAGATATAGAGATATATGGATAATTCGGCCCAGGATCGGATCAGCCTTCTCCGCCGCAGCATGACATTCTTGTTCATCTTACAGTCTATTAAGACTCTTAGGTCCCTCTCACATGTTGAGAAGGCAAGTATCGCTCACCCGTATCCTGTATTACTTCCCTTGATAGGCATACTGATTGAGCTTAGAATCGCATTCCTGCTGCAGCATCTCACTCTTGTGCATCTCACAGTCGACTAAGACTCCTAGGCCCCTGTGACAGGCAGCTGCCACTCCTCCACTCTCAGCAATGCTGCCCTTGGTGCATGTATCATATATATGTTTGTTCAAAATCAAAAATCTTAGAAAATACTTCACCCATTGCTTTGAAATTTGGACACAAAATTGCATTTGAAGACGTGGATGTTTTTATATAATCATTACATAGATGTCACACCTGCAACAGGTAAAAATATGCTCTCTCTGAAAAACAGGACCATCTGCTGACCATTTGGGATATTACTGGCAGGCAATTTCAGCCAAACATTACCCCTAATGCCTCCAACACCAACGGACAAAATAAATGCTTTCCTCAAATAGTTTGCTTTGTAGCAACACGTAAAGACGTTGCAATTAACTACAAATATGTGTGTCAAGCTGCAAAACGATCTATCAGCTGAGATATTCTCACACCAATTGCTGGAAATTGGAAATGGTTAGGTGCCAGTTGATCTGGCCTCGGGACGAATTTCATTGCCTCAAAACTACTGCAATTTAGTGACATCAAAAGAAGTATCGGTTCAATAAGTATTCCCAATATTCTACCCAATTATAAAAACCATGTTTGCCTGAGTAAAGGAGCTATTCTTGTGGCCAAGAACAAAGACGTCTATGAATGTAACCATATTATTCAGTCTACCATTCCAAGCGAAGCAATCCGATACAATTCCGTCAACACAGCAGATGAAGCGGTTAATCATCCAACAGAATGTGGGAATTCACACGATCGGCCAGGGATGCCACCGCACGAACGGCATCTGAGTATCGGCGTGCCAATGATCATGTTGCGAAATATCAACCAGCCAAAGCTTGGCAACAGCACGCAGCTTGCAGTAAAAAGAAAAAGAGTAACATCCTAGAAACAACCATCTTAACAGGACCTTCCAAAGGTGAAGATGTCCTCATTCCTCGCATTCCTATGATTCCAACCGATATGTCAATTCAATTTAAGCAACTGCAATTCCCAATTTGATTGGCGTTTGCAATCACCATCAACAAAGCACGGGGCCATTCTTTAGAATTGTGCAGATTCGATCTAGACATGGATTGCTTCTCGTATGCTGTGTGTTCTACAGTCAGCAAACCACACAATCTCTGTATCTGCCCAGAACAACAAAAAGTACTGTTTACCCACAAGCGTAGTGAAATTAAATATATCTATCTATATATAAGAGTGATGAAATCACGGCACCAGACAAAAAACCAAAACTGAACACCTCACAACCTCGAAAATTGACAGCACAACCTCATCCACGCCTCAAGGACAAGACAACAAAAAGAAAAGAAAAATAAAGTCCTAATTACAGGGAGAGGAATAATTGTTTTCATCCAATAGCTGCCAGTTAGAAGGCTAAGCTCCACCCACTTGGTCTGCTGACAGAAGGCTAAGCTCCGCCCACATGGTCTCCTAGCAACCCACTCAGCCCGGGGCCTGTTTCGCTGTTTACTTTAAATTAGAAATGTTCAGAACATTGCAGAGTCATCTCTGGTTGCTTGACAGTTTGTATTAATGCTATGACTGTCGACTCTCATTTAACCGGCACCTGTGGGGAGAGGTTGGTGCCGGATAACTGAGAGTCGTCTCAGCATGCATACCTGCCACAACGAGACTATTCAGTGTATTCCAGCTCACCAAACTAGGATTACAATAGGAAGAAAACGGCCACACTTTGCGGCTGCAAGACTATTCACTGCTAATCCACCTGGCCAACAAACAAATCCAAAAAGCCACAGCAACACTTGGCCAGGCACAGCTAGTTTGAATATATATATACATACATACATACATACATACATACATATCTCAATCAGCCCAGGATCAGATCGGCCTTCTCTGCTGCATCACACTCTTGGCTCATCTTATAGTCTACTACTTTCATAGAAAGATGCCACTTCTCCACTCCTTCCAATGCTGCCCTCAGTACATTCATCCCAGGATCACCTTGGCTTTCTCTGCTGCAGCATCACACTCTTGGCTCACGTTCATCCGACAGTCTGCTAAAACTCCTGGGTCCCTTTCATAGACAGATGCCACTCCTCCACTCCCTGCAACGCTGCCCTCAGTGCATATATGATAAATATATATCAGCCCGGGATGGGGTCGGCCTCGCCTGCCGCAGCAGCGTCTCTCCATCCACCCTGCTCCTGCCGCTGGCTCACCTGAAGGCGTAGGTCTTCTGGTGCCAGCTGAGCTGCCCGCGGATGCTGTAGGCGATGGTGGTGACGAACTCCCCTCCGAGGCCGAGCTCCGAGCAGAGCTTCAGGGCGAACTTCTCTGGGGAGTTCTCCCGCTCGGACATGTCCCACTCGAACTGGTCCACCAGGGAGATGTTCCCCACGTGGATGTTCAGCTGCAGGGAAGGGAGGGAGGGAGGAGGGATGCGTATCACGGACGTGGCCAGGCAGGCAGGCAGGCAGGGGGGCCTCCACGGGAAGGTCAGAGCCCAAGCAGCCTCCACGTTTGGCAGCATCAGCCAGTTAGTGAGCAACACAGGGCAGGCAGAGAGCACGCTGATGCATCCAGGGCAAACATGCCCAACATAGCAAACTTTACGTTTTGATGGAGTTTCTGGGGGTTAACCTGGCATGATGTCAGTTGCAGTTCACCCACAACCTTATGCATTTTGGACAATTAAAATTGACTTTTTAAAATAACTTGGGCAACGCCGGGTACTCAAGTTAGTTAAAGGTCATAAAGCACACTGCTCTCTTGATCAGCACTGGAAGGGAATACCCTGGCTTCCTTTCCGTCCAATACCCCCAAAACCTTGAGGTCCGAGGGGCTGACCTTGATGATGACCCTCTGGTCGGACTGGTCCTCCAGGATGCTGTCCGTGGGATACGACTCAATCTGCTGCCGGATGGCCGAGGCAATGGCCGGGACAAAGGTCAGCGGGTTCAGGTCCAGGTCGTCGCACAGGATCTCCGAAAACATCTCTGGGGTCATCAGTTTCTCTGCAGGGCAGGAAAGGCACACAACAACAACAATAACCGAGATGATTAAAAGTAGGGTATTATATTGTAATAATCTAATATAACTAATATTCCAATATTATCTTGTAATTTTATAATAGTGTTATAAAGTAATCATTATCACAGTATTATATCATTGCATCATATGTATTATATTATACGAATATATCATTATATTATGATATAATAGTATTTTATTATAGTTATAATAGGGTGACTACTAATAATAATATTGTAATAATACAATAACACTATAATGTAATAATATAATGTCATATCATAATGTAATATTATAATATAGTATTACTATTAATAATAGAATAATAATTATAATTAATATTCAACTTATACATTATAAATGTTATTGTATCTTTTGTTGTTGTTGTTATACCCTATTATTACTATACTATGATGATGATGACAGTTATAACAGTATATTAGTAATAAATGCAGGCGGCTGGAAGGCCATCTGTCGGGAGGGCTTTGATGGTGGCAGAAGGGGCCAGGACTGCTTCTTAGCGGGGGGTTGGACTGGATGGCCCATGAGGTCTCTTCCAACTCTACTATTCTATGATTCTAGGACCCTTCTATGCATCCTATGCGCAGAATACAATGAGAGAGAGACCCCTCCCCCTTGGGCACCTACCGTTCATGTTCCAGGTGAAGGCGTCCCGCAGCTTCTGCCCATCAATCTCCATGTCCAGCCGGATCGGGACCAGCACCTCCGGCTGAGAGGCGTTTTCGTGGATCACGGCCGGATCGTGGTCGTCGAAGCTGCATCAAGGGGCCATGGGGAGAGGGAGGGTCAGGCCCAGGCCCCGCCCCTCCCGTGAGGCCCTCCCCCCAAGAGCCCCTCCCCCTGCTGTGCCCCCTCCCCGGCTGACCACAAGGGGAAGGTCCTCTTCTTGTCGCGGCCCATGCGGTTGCGGTTGATGGTGGTGGAGCAGGGGACGGCGTCCAGGTGGTGGGAGCTGTTGGGCAGCGTGGGCACCCACTGGCTGCTGCGCTTGGCCTTCTGCTCCCTGCCCAACGAGAGGAAGAGAGAGAGGGAGGGGTCACAGGCATGGCAGGGGGAGGGGCCTCACTTGGAGGGGAGGGGCTTCACCCAGAGGGGCGGGGCTTGGCTCTAGGCAAGTGGTAAAAGGCTGAGGGGGAGGAGCCTCGCTTGGGGGGAGGGGCTTCACACCATGCAAATGACAGGAGGCTATGGGGAGGGGCCTGGCTGTACGCTGAGGGGGAGAGGGCTCATTCAGGGGGAGGGGCTTCACTCAGAGGGGCGGGGCCTGACTATGCAAGTGGCAAGATAAGGCTGAGGGGGGAGCCTCACTCGGAGGGGAGGGGAGGGGAGAGGGAGGGGAGGGGCTTGGCTCAACATGAGTGGCGCAAATGGCAGGAGGAGGGTTAGGGGAAGGGGAGGAGCCTCTCTTGGAGGGGAGGGGCTTGGCTCAACACGAGTGGCAGGTGAAGACTAAGGGGAGGAGCCTCACTTGGAGGGGAGGGGCTTCCATGTGTTGTCAAAGGAAGGCTTTCATGGCCGGAAGCACTGGGTTGCCGTGAGTTTTCCGGGCTGTATGGCCATATTCCAGAAGCATTCTCTCCTGACATTTCACCCACATCTATGGCAGGCATCCTCAGGGGTTGTGAGGTCTCAGATATATAGATGTGGGCCAAACATCAGGAGAGAATGTTTATGGAACATGGTCCGACAGCCTGGAAAACTCACAGCAACCCAGGGAGGGGCGGGGCTTGGCTCCACGCAAGTGGCGGGAGGAGGCTAAGCAGGAGGATTACATTCTTAGGTCAGAACCAGCACTTTGCCTGGAAGCTCACTGATGGCCAGTGGAGTGGCTACAGGCCCGATGGGCTGCCAGGAATGGTGGGAGTTGGGGTCCAAACACCTGGAGGGAGGACCCAAGTTGGCCCAGGCCTGGCCTATAGGATAACAGGTGGGATATACTCACACCAAGATGATATACTACTATTAATACTACTGCTAATAGTAATAATAATAATAATAGTGAAATAGATGTGTTTTATAAAGAAAAATACATAATAACAACATGAGGGGAAATGCCTGTATCTTTTATGAAGGGAAATATATTGTAAGGGGAATGCATGTTTTCATACATACATACCTGAGGTAGGTGGGGGGCTCTGTGCTGATGGAGACGGCCTTGTACTTCTCGTCGTTTCCGTCCAGGATCTCCTCCACTTCGCAGGCCTTCAGGAGGGTGACGCTGGTGGCCAGAGTGGTGTAGCCATGGTCTGGATGGGGACACGAGCCAAAGAGAGGGATGCGGCAGCAGACAAGGCCAACGCCATTGCAGGCTGAATGTATTGAGGGAAGCATTACAGGATAGGCATGGGCGATATCTGCCTAGGAAGGGATATTGAGGAGTCTTTGTAGATAGACCCCCAGCTGAGAATCACGAGCCAAGAGTGTGATGCTGAAGCAAAAAGGCCATTGTGATTCTAGGCTTAATCAATATGAGTATTGAGGGAAGTAATATAGGATATGGGTGAATGATATATGGCTTCGCAACATGCGGGAACTAGGAATCATAACAGACGACAAGGTAAACATGAGCTAAATGTGTGGCACTGCAGCAGAAAAGGTCAATACGATTGTCACCGGAATATTACGGGATAGGGACAGGCGATACCTATCTACAAAAGGGATATCTAGGCATCTTAGTAGCAGCAACATAAGCCAATGCATTTCTAGGCTGAATACAGAGGGAAGCATCACAGAATATGGATGGGCGATATCTGTTTGTGAAAGGGATCTAGGGGTCTTCAAGATGAGAATCTGGACATGGTAGTGTTAAAGTGTGATGCAGCAGCAAAATAATCCAATGCGATTTTGGGCTGCATCCATAGGTGCCTATTGTCTCCCACTCTTTCCTTCTCTGGAGGTTTCTAAGCAGAGGCTGGATGGCCATCTGTCAGGAGAGATCGGATGGCTCCTTCCTTAACGGGGTTGGTCTGGATGGCCTTTAGGGGCCCCTCCCAACTCTAGGACTCAATGACTTACATCTGCGTGGGCTGTGGCTCCGCTGGGACTCTGCAAAGAGAGAGAGAGAGAATGTCATAAAAAGAGGGATGAGACAGATGATCATTGAAATAAGTCAGCCCTTCTGAGGTCCTTTTTATTACGGGCATTATCACTAGGTATTGCTTGTTATGAAGTATTCTTTGTATTATGAGCAGCTCAGATCTTGCAAAGTCAAGGTATAGTATAATACATATATGCTTTAAAGCAGGCATGGCCCAACTTCGGCCCTCCCTCCAGGTGTTTTGGACTCCAACTCCCACAATTCCTAACAGCCTACCGGCTGTTAGGAATTGTGGGAGTTGGAGTCCAAAACACCTGGAGGGAGGACCAAAGTTGGCCCATGACTGGATTAAAACCATCTTTAAATCTCTTTTATTGTCCAAGAAATCCAACTTTGCAAATGCCTATGGTGCACAGGGATTCTTTAACGCCAAAGGCCACCTATGGCCCAACAAATCATGGCATACACCCTCTGCATTCATCAGATGGAACCAAACTTCTGAAGGACAAACAAGCAGTTGAACTACGTTGGAAAGAGCACCGCTACCACAGCCTCCTGAATCGCAGCTCCAAAGTGTCCAAAGAGGTTCTCCCAAAAATCTCGCAACAGCAAACCAGGGATGAGCTCGCAGCACCGCCTAGTTTGGAAGAAGTCAGCCAAGCCATCTGCAAACTAAAAAATCACAAAGCCAGCAGACCTGATGGGAACCCTGCAGAAATCTTTAAAGAGGGTGGACCTGAGCTGACACAACGACTCCACCAGCTCATTGAAAAAGTGTGGGAGACCAAGAAAATCCCAGCAGACTTCAAGGATGCCACCACCATCACCCTTTTCAAGAAAGGGGATAGAACAGACTGTGAAAGCTATAGCGGTATCTCCCTTCTAACCTCCGCTGGGAAAATCCTCGCAAGAATCCTTGCAAACCGCCTTCTCCCTGTCTCAGAAGACACCCTCCCAGAATCCCAGAATGGCTTCCGCCCCTCCAGAGGAACAGTGGACATGATCTTCACTGCACGACAGCTCCAAGAAAAAGTCAGGGAGGAAAACCAACCTCTGTACATGGCATTCATTGACCTTGCAAAGGCATTCGACACAGTGAATCGCAGCGCTCTCTGGACCATCCTCCAAAAATCAGATGAACCCCTGACAAATTTGTGAACATCCTGCGGCTCCTCCACGATGACAATAGTCTCAGACAGCAATGGCTCCCAAAGTGACCCATTTAAGGTGGAATCAGTGTCAAACCGGGATGTCTAATTGCCCCAACCTTATTCTCCATCTTCATCACTATGATACTGCACTTTGCTGATGGGAAGCTTCCCACCAGAGTGGAAATCACCTCTCGGGCAGATGGTAAGCTATTTAACATCAGCAGGGTGACATGTATGGAACACCCTCCCCAAGGATCTCAGACAGGCCCCTACATTGGCAGTCTTCAGAAAGAACTTGAAGACCTGGCTGTTCCAATGTGCCTTCCCAGATTAATAGGAAATCTCCAACACCAAGTCCCATAAGCACTTTATTAGAACTAAGATTGTATATCGCACTCTGCACTTGCCCTAGAAGCCTTATATATCACCTGTCACATCAGCACTTTTAATCTTGTACCCATTACTCTGGCCCGGCCCAGTTTTATTGTGTTTTAGAGTATTGTTTATTGCTTGTTGTTTATACTGTTTTAATTGTTTTTCATTTGCCTTTTGTTTTGTATTGTTATATTGTGTGTTGAGGCCTTGGCCTTTGTAAGCCGCATCGAGTCCTTCGGGAGATGCTAGCGGGGTACAAATAAAGTTTAATAATAATAATAATAATAATGTATATATATGTGATTATTGTGATTTTTAATGCCTTTTAAATCTGTAATATATATTATGGAGGGACATATTTCTGCAGGACAGGGTGAGGCCATGCAATCCCTCCTGACAGAGGCCCAGACTGCAGCTTTCTCACCGTGGGAGGAGGCCACGATCTTCTTCCGCTCCTCGACAGTGGCCAGGCGCCTCCAGAGGGACGGGTAGCGCTTGTAGAGGGAGCCCCGGAACATGCGCAGGTAGTTCCCCACCTGCATTCATGGGTTGGAGAGGAGGAGGAGCAGAAAGAAGGGAAGGGGAGAAAGTGGGTGGGAGAAGGCAAGGGTTGGAAAGGGCCTCTATGCCCCCCCCCCCCACCATATCCCTCTTCCTTTGTAAAAGGTACATTCAGTCAGAATAATTACAATGCATCATAGGGGTGGAAGAGACCAAAAAGCCAATTCAAATAATAATAATAATAATAATAATAATAATAATATCACAGTTTGATTAGACTACAAGGGCCATTCAAATGAGATCATCATTGATGCAAACAATGATGTTTTTAATCATGTCAAAAGCAACTTGAGAACATTTGGCAAGTCACTTCTGGTGTGAGAGAATTGGCTGTCTACAGAGATGTTGCCCAGGGGACATTGCCCAGGTGTGTTACTATCCTGCTGGGAGGCTTCTCTCATCTCCCTGCAAGCTAGAGCCGGCCGACGGGAGCTCACCCCTTCTCACAGATTCAAACTGGCAACCTTCAGGTCAGCAACCCAAGCTTCAGGTAAGCAGTCCAGCCAGCACAAGGGATTAAACCCATTGCGCCACCGTGGCTGATAATAATATAATAATAATGCATCATAAGATTGGAAGAGACCAAAATAATAATAATAATAATAATAATAATAATAACAATAATGATAATAATAATAATAATAATAATATAGAATCATAAATGGGAAATCCACAAGAGCCTATTATTATTATTATTATTATTATTATTATTATTATTATTTTAAATAATAATAATAAATGGGTCTTGAGGTCTTCCAATCTATAATTCTATATATTTGGGAGAACAAAAGATTTAGAAGAGAGCAAAAGGTCCATTCAGAAAATAATAATAATAACAATAATAATTATTATTTATAAATCATATACCACGAGGGCCATTCAAATAACATAATCCTCATCAATGTAGTAGTAATATAGAACCCTAGGCTTGGAAGAGACCTCAACAGATGATGATGATGGTGATAACATCAAACCATCTCACAATGGCAATCCTAGGAACAACAACATGAAGACCCAATCCACCATTCTCCTTCTCCTGAAGAAAGAGCGGGCCTGCCTCGCTCCCTCCCTCCTGCATCTTCCTCCCTTCTTTCTTTCTTCCTTTCCTTCCCTCTTCCCTCCTCCGCCTTCCCTCCCGCTCACCTCGGATCCGATCATGTAGAACTCCCCGTCCTCCTCCAGCTGGAACTTGACGGGCTTCTGCCCGAAGGTCTTGCTCAGCGCCATCATCATCCTATGCCTCACAGGGAGGAGGAGCACAGCTGCGCCTGCGCGGAGAAGGGGGCGTGGCTGCCATGCCTCATCACCGGCGCGCCTCTTCCGGCGGTTCCCATTGGCTGCTTCATCCCCATTTCCTTTTCGCGCCTTTAACGGGGCTGGGCTTGTTGCTAGGGGCGACGCTCTAGCGTCGGGCGCGGTGAGGCATAACTGAAGGACCCCGGGGAGAGAAGGGCTGTCTATCCCACTGCCTGACTTCCCGCCTTTTTTTCGTGTCAGGAGCGACTTGAGAAACTCCAAGTGAGACTCGATTGGCCGTCTGCAAGGACATTGCCGAGGGGACGATGCCAGGATGTTTTGATGTTTTGCCATCCTCGTGGGAAGCTTCTTTCATGGCCCACACCGCTGGAGAAATTGCACCACCTGACACCTCCGCCGGGAAGGAGCAGCCAGCGATGAAAGGACCAAGGCTGGGACACCTCCGGCCCACCCTCTGTTCGGACGTCATCCAGCACGACAACGCCTTGAATCAAGAAATATCTTCCTAAGATCTACAGAGATATTCGCAGGAACACCTCAGCAAGCAAGAGTCCAAAAGTGGCAGGCTAACCCCCCAACCTTAATCAGTGTCTGAGACCGGATGAGAGACTCCCTGCTGGGCGCACATTAACAACCTTAGGTATGCAGATGATGCCACTCTGATGGCCGAAAGCGAGGAGGAGCTGAGGAGCCTGATCACCAAGGTGGAAGAAAGAAGAAAGAGCAAAAGCTGGGTTGCAGTTAAACGTCAAGAAAACCAAGATCATGGCAACTACACCTATTGACAACTGGCAAATAGAGGGAGGAAACGTGGAGGCAGGGACAGACTATATTTCTAGGCGTGAAGATTCCCACAGCCAGGAAATCAGAAGACATCTACTTCTTGGGAGGAGAACAATGGCCAACCTTGACAAAAGAGTGAAGAGCAGAGACATCACACTGGCCACGAAGGTCCGCATAGCGAAAGCCATGGTCTTCCCCATAGTGACCTATGGATGCGAGAGCGGGACCATAAGGAAGGCCGAGACGCTTGTGAACTGTGGTGCTGGAGGAGAATCCTGAGCGTGCCTTGGACCTTGGCAAGAAGACCCACCCAGTCCGTCCTCCAGGAAATAACGCCCGATGGCTGCTCACTGGAGGGAAGGAGATGAGAGGCAAAGATGAAGTATTTTGGCCACATCCTGAGGAGACAGGAAAGCTTGGAGAGACCACGATGCTGGGAAAATGGAAGGAAAAAGGAAGAGGGGCCGACCAAGGGCGAGATGGATGGACGGTGTCCTTGAAGTGACTGGCTCGACCTTGAAGGAACTGGGGGCGGCGACGGCCGACAGGGAGCTCTGGCCTGGACTGGTCCAGGAGGTCACCAAGAGTCGGAAACGACTGCACGACTGAGCAGCAGAGCAGAAGAGACTGCGCTCTGGCACCACGAGAGGCAGAGCCAACCTTAGGAAATGGGGCCACCAAGTGGAGTCCTCGACACGTGAGTGCGGAGAAGAGCAGACCACAGACCATGAACTACAATGCGGCCTGAGCCCTGCCACATGCACAATGCATGGAGGACCTTCTCACAGCCACACCAGAGGCACTCACTCCAAGGGGCCAGCTTCTGGTCAAAGGACATTTAGTATCAGGCCAAGTTGTTGTTGTTTTTTTAACTTTGTTTGTGTTTTCGGATACATTATGCTCGGGCTGTGGCACAGGCTGGAGAGCAGCTGCAATGAATCACTCTGACCAGGAGGTCATGAGTTCGAGGCCCGCTCGGAGCCTATGTTTGTCTTGTCTTTGTTCTATGTTAAAAGGCATTGAATGTTTGCCTATATGTGTAATGTGATCCGCCCTGAGTCCCCTTCGGGGTGAGAAAGAAGGGCGGAATATTAATGCTGCAAATAAATAAATAAATAAATAATTACAACTGGTACCCTCGGTGCACTTCTGACACAATAAATAAATAAATTGGAGGGGGGGGGGGGGTTGGTGGCTCCTCATCAGTGGGGATCATAGCAGTTTGTGGAGACAGGGCCTTGTCTGTGCACGTGGACACCCCTGCCCCCCCCCCACACACACACACTTTCACTTTTGTTATGTATATGGATGTTATTTATATCCTGCTTTTCCCTCTTAATTAAATACCTTAGAGGAGGAGAGACAGTTCCAGCCCTTTGTATCTGACCGCCCCCAGCTTGAAAATGTTTTGTCCTCAAAGCACACCTTGAATTTGAGATTTTCTCTAAGGGACTGCCCCATTTCCCCCATGCGGTTGTGCATGATGGGTGTGACCCCCTTTCCCTCCTCCCTCTTTCATGAAGGGACCCCCAAAGGCCATCCAGTTCAGTCCCCTTCTTCTTTCTGCCATACAGGAGCACACCAGCAGAACCCTCCCGACAGATGGCCACACAGCCTCTACTTAAAAACCTCCAAGGAAGGAGCTTCTAATGGACTCCAAAGCAGAGAGTTCCACTGCTGAACATCCCTCTTGGTTTATACTTCCTGTCATCCCAAGGGACACAGTTGTGGGGTTTATAACTACAGTAGAGTCTCACTTATCCAACACTCGCTTATCCAACGTTCTGGATTATCCAAGGCATTTTTGTAGTCAATGTTTTCAATACATCATGATATTTTGGAGCTAAACTCGTAAATGCAGTAATTACTACGTAGCATTACTGCGTATTGAACTACTTTTTCTATCAAATTTGTTGTATAACATGATGTTTTGGTGCTTAATTTGTAAAATCATAACCTAATTTGATGTTCAATAGCCTTTTCCTTAATCTCCTTATTATCCAACATATTCGCTTATCCAACGTTCTGCCGGCCTGTTTATGTTGGATAAGTGAGACTCTACTGTATTTCTAGATCGTATCTATCTATATCTATATACTTTGTAAATGTGGCCTTGGCATTTGGGGGTTGTAGGTACAGGGATTTATAGTTTACCTGCAATCAAAGCGCACCCTGAACCCTACTTACCATGAACCTTGGCACACAGAACCCCCATGACCAACAACAAATACTGGAGGCCTTTGGGAGAAATTCACCTTGATTTGGGGAAGTTGTAGTTCACCTGCATCCGAAGAGCACTATGAACCCAAACAACATTGGTGGATCTGGACCAAACATGGCAGGGTCTGGCGGTGATTGTCTTTGGAATTTGGGAGTTATAGTTCACCCGTATTCAGAAAACACTGAACCAAGCTGATGACAGATCTGGACCACACTTGGCACACAGACCCAGCATGGCCAACTGTGCATACAGGCTTGGTTTGGGGGTGATTGCCCGTGGCATATGGGAGTTGTAGTTCACCCTTACCCAGAGAGCACAGAACCCAGCTGACAACGGATCTGGACCCAACTCAGTACACAGACCCAACATGGCCAACTGTGAATACTGGCGGGGTTTGGGGAGGATTTACCCACAATTTTGGGAGTTGTAGTTCACCCACCTCCTAATAATAATAATAATAATAATAATAATAATAATAATAATAATAATAATAAACTTTATTTTTATATCCTGCCCCATCTCCCCGAAGGGACTCGGGGCGGCTCACAACAGGGACAAGCCCGAACAACAACAACATATTTAACATAAACTTAAAACATTCCAACAATACACAAAATAAAATAATGGACAAATACATTAAAATCCAAGCAGATAATGCATTTTCTAATGGGAGCATTCCTAAAAAAGATCCTTTTATTTAAAAAAAACCAGTGTAACATACGACCAAACTCATAGGACCTCACACCCCAAAACAAACAGACGAAATTAGCACTTTGGCCAGGTTTCTCCTGATTTTATTTAGATTTTATCTTTTGTCCTTATATGTGAATTTTTATGACTGGTTTTCATTGTTTTTAATCTCTTTTATGGTGTTATCTTATTGTTGTTGACTGGGGAGATGGGGCGGGATATAAGAATAAAATTATTATTATTATAAACAATGCCTTGCTCCAACAATCAGGGCATCGCCGGGTACCCGAGCTATTCTATACAGTCCACAAAGTGCAGGAGCCCCTCCGTGTGCCCGGCTCCGCTCGCTGGGAAGAGAAGGGGGAGGGGGCTGAGCCTGGGGACGGCCTGCTGCCCTCCGTCCGGCCCGGCCCTTTGGCGTGGACTCCCACTCCTGCGGCACATTCCTCCTGCGTGGACGTCATGAATGCAGCTGGTGGGCGTTGGGACACCGTGGCCTCTGCAAGGCTGCCTTGGTTCTGTTCGTTCTGTTGTGCTGAGAGGCAAGGCTAGTGGAGGGATGCCGGCCGGGCTCTGAAAGGCCTCCGAGCCACAAGGGCGGTTGGCCAGCAGCTCCCATTGTCCCCAGTCCACCTGTGGGTAAAATCAGAATGGATGGGAGTTGTCCTTCAATAGGATCCGGGGCCCCTCACCTGCAGGCCGGCCCCTGCCCTGGACACATGTAAGATACGACATTTAGGCAGAAGAAATGAAATGCAAGGATACAGAATGAGAGACCCCTGGCTCCACCACAGAGTCCCATGTGAACGAGATCTTCGAGTCTTGTGGAGAACAAACCGAACATGAGCCAAGAGTGTGATGCAGCAGCGGGAAAAGCCAATGGGATTCTGGGCTGCGTCCGAAGGAGTCCAGTGTCCAGATGGAGGGAAGAAGTCCTGGTGCCTCTCTCTTCGGCCACTTCCCCTGGGATTCAGTTCTGGGCAAAGCAGTTCAAAAAAAGATCTTGACTCTAAGCTGGGAGGGGTCCAGAGGGAGAGGGGGAGTCGAAGGATCAAAGGTCTGGAGACCACGAATAATCCCTCTGAGGATCGTCTTAAGGAACTGGGCATCTCCAGCCTTGGAAGAGAAGGTTGAGAAGAGACGGGAGAGCCATGTTTCAATATGTGAAAGGGTGTCACAAGGGGGAGGGAGGGGACTCTCTGTAGCCAAGGGTTCAAATGACAGCGAAGGAGATTCCACCTGAGCATGAAGAAGGACTCCCTGACTGTAAGGAGGGCTGTTCAGCAGTGGAACTCTCTGCCTCAGAGTCCAGTGGAAGCTCCTTCCTTGGAGGCTTTGAAACAGAGGCTGGATGACCATCCATCAGTTGTGTTTTGATGGTGCTTTTCCTGCATGAAGACAGGTGTGGGCTGGACTGGATAGCCTTTGGGGCTCTCTTCTAACTCTAGGAGTCTGCGATTCCATGGACCTACTTCTCC
This sequence comes from Anolis carolinensis, assembly GCF_035594765.1. Classification (NCBI taxonomy): domain Eukaryota; kingdom Metazoa; phylum Chordata; class Lepidosauria; order Squamata; family Anolidae; genus Anolis; species Anolis carolinensis. The sequence continues at coordinate 1,020,963 of NC_085846.1, read as the reverse complement.
ATGAACCTGGTAATGCCTATGAGGCAGGATGGCCACCTGTCAGGAGGGCTTGGGTTGTGCTTTCCCTGCATGAAGGCAGAAGCGGGTTGGGTGGCCCCTAGGGGCCCCTTCCAGCTCTATGACTGTGTTGATTTTGTAATAAACATTATGTAACAGAACACTTTAGTCCACAAAGGTAACTGTGATTGAATATTGGGAAGGGTGTCCCAAGGAAGAGGGAGCGAGCCTTGTTTCCTTCTGCCCTGGAGACTAAGGTCCAATGGAGCTATGGGTTCAAAATGCAGGAGAGGAGAGTCCAATGAACATGAGGAGGAACTTCCTCACTGTGAGAGAGAGCTGTTCAGCAGCGGAACTCTCTGCCTCGGAGTCTGGTGGAGGCTCCTTCCTTGTCCCCTGGAAGTGATTCAAGCCCTGCTTTGCATGAGAAAATAGCCCTCAGTGTGGGGGGCGGGGGGTCTGTGGGGAGCCCCCTTTTGCCCCTTGAGGCTGGGCTTGGTGCTCCCAGGGCCCCTTCCCCTTCACAGAAGCATAGAGTTGGAAGAGACCTCAGGGGCCATCCAGCCCAACCCCACTCTGCCAAGAAGCAGGAAAGTGACCATCAAGGCACCCCTTCTTCCTGGAGACCCCCCTTTCCCTTTGTTCTCTCAGAAGGTGAGTGTCATAATCGCTCAGGCCAAGCAACAGCGATCCTGATCCACGCTGACTTGGCCAAAAGGGTGCTGGAAGCGGACATTCACCGGCCATGAAGATCCATTCCCCTGGTTTGTCGGAATGGGGGCTCTGCCCAGGGGACATGGCCCAGAGGTTTTGATGTTTCTGCCATCCTTGTGGGGGGGGGGGGGGCTTCTGCTGCCATGCCCCATTTGTCAGACTGAAGACTCTGGTATGTGGGAAAGGGCCAGCATTGGGGGGTCTCAGTGATTCATGGCATTGCTGACTTCTTCCAAACTAGGCAGTGCTGCAAGCTCATCCCTGGTTTGTTGTTGCGGGATTTGTGAGAGGGTCTCTTCGGCCACATTGGAGCTACGATTCAGCAGGTTCTGGTAGTGCTCTTTCCAACGTAGTGCAATTAATGTTTTGTCCTTGAACTCAAGAATAAACTCAATGGGAAACGGAATGTTGGTGGGCAGGAAAAGAGATTTAAAGATGGGCTCAAAGCCAACCTTAAAAACTGTGGCATAGACACTGAGAACTGGGAAGCCCTGGCCCTTGAGCGCTCTAATTGGACCAGCAGTGCTGCGGAGTTCGAAGAGGCACAAATGAATGGAGGGCTTAAGGGAGAAACGTGCCAAGAGGAAGGAGCGTCAAGCTAACCCCGACCGGGACCGCCTTCCACCTGGAAACCGATGTCCTCACTGCGGGAGAATATGCGGGTCAGTCACCTAAGAACCCACCCCCAAGATGGAAGACCATCGTCCTCGAGCTACGAGGGATCGCCTAAGTAAGTAAGTAAGTAAGTAAGGCAAGTAAAGGTAAAGGTCAAGGTTTTCCCCTGACATTAAGTCCAGTCGTGTCCGACTCTGGGGGTTGGTGCTCATCTCCATTTCTAAGCCAAAGAGCTTAGACCGTAGACACCTCCAAGGTCATGTGGCCATTGGCATGACTGCATGGAGCACCGTTACCTTCCCGCCGGAGCGGTATCTATTAATCTACTCACATTTGGCATGTTTTCGAACTGCTAGGTTGGCAGAAGCTGGAGCTAACAGTGGGCGCTCAATCCGTTCCCGGGATTTGAACCTGTGACCTTTCGGTCTGTAAGTTCAGCAGCTCAGCCCTTTAACACACTTCGCCACCGGGGCTCCCATTGTTAGGCAAAGCCCACTCTGTATGGATGGGCTGTATGTAGTGCAAGACTCCTGTATCCCAAACAATAAAGATGTACGTGGTCCCTTCAACCCCCGTGGGCCTTGGCCTATCCTCTCAAGAGAAGGCTGAGCCCACAGCAGCACAGGCCGAGCAAAGCCCCCCGACAGAGAGGAAGGGTCCCAGTCTCTTCCTTTCAATAAATCCTGGCCAGGGGTCTCAGCAGAGACCGCTCCTCGGGGCCGCGTTTGGGAGACAAAGCCAGAGCGGAAGGGACCAAAGGCTGGATTTGAGAGAGAGAAGGACATCATAGAATCATAGAGTTGGAAGAGACCCCCATGGGCCATCTAGTCCAACCTCTGCCGTGCAGCACAATCCAAGCATCCCTGACAGATGTCCACTCAGCCTCTGTTTCAAAGCCTCCAAGGAAGGAGATTCCACCGGACTCCGAGGCGGAGAGTTCCACTGTTGAGCAGCTCTGAGAAGTTCTTCCTAATGTTCAATCGGATCTCCTTTCCTGTCATGGGAACCCATGGCTGCATTGAGTCCTAGTTTCCAGGGCAGCTGAAAGGACAGGCTTCCTCTTCCTCGTGACATCCCTTCACATATGTATGCATGGCTTCCACGCCTCCTCTTTAAGATGCTCCCCATGGGGATTATTCCTGGTCTCCAGACCCTTGACCCTCCTCTTTGCCCTCTTCCTCTGGACCCTCCCAGCTTAGAGCCCATCTCTCTTTTAAGTTGCTTTGCCCAGAATGGGACGCGTGTGATTCCAGGTGGAGAGGCCTGACCAAAGCTGGACAGAGAAGCACCGGGACTTCTTCCCTCCATCTGGACACTGGACTCCTCTGGATGCAGCCCCCGGTGGCGGAGTGGACTAAAGCCTCGTGACTTGAAGGTTGGGCTGCTGACCTGAAGGCTGCCAGGTTCGAATCCCACCTGGGGAGAGCGCGGATGAGCTCCCTCTGTCAGCTCCAGCTCCATGCGGGGACATGAGAGAAGCCTCCCACAAGGATGGCCAAAACATCAAAACATCCGGGCAACGTCCCCTGCGCAACGTCCTTGCAGACGGCCAATTCTCTCACTCCAGAAGCGACACGAGTTGCTCCTGACACACACACACACAAAAGCCCAGAATCGCATTGGCTTTCCCGGCTGCTGCGGCACCCCTTGGCTCCTGTTCCCCTTCCTCTCCACGAGGACTCCGGGACTTTTCTCGCGTGGAGCCAGGCATCGCCCCCCTCCTGCTTCTTGGCCTTCCGCTCCTTCTGCCCGGGTGGCGTCTCTTCCCTCGTGTGCAGAGTTCACGGCGGAGTTCTGCCCAGTCATCTCTCCCATCGGCGGAGGGCCTTGCGGATCCTGGCCCTCGCGCTCCCTCCCGATGCCTGGGCGGGGGGGGGGGGGGGGGGAGGGGGGGCGAGGCGGGCCCTCCCTCTCCTTCGGGGGAACGAGGGGGGCGGGGGAGGGCCCGGGGAGCCAAGGCCGGGACCCTCCGCCTTTACGAACAAGGGACTCCTACAAGCGGGGGCCGCGACTGGCAGCCCATCCCTCCCGGCAGAGAGAGAGAGAGAGAGGGGGGGGGGAGGGAGGGAGCCCGGCCTGGCTGGCTGCCTGCAGGGGGGAGGGGGAGGGGGTCCCTTGGGGAGGGGGAGGGGAGGAGGAGAGCACGGGGGGGGGGAGGGAGGGAGGGGTCCTCTCGGAAGGAGGCGCAGGCAGGGCGGGCCCCAGCCCCCTCCTTCCTTCCTCTCTTTCTTTCTTTCTTTCTTTCTTTCTTTCTTTCTTTCTTTCTTTCTCTCGGTCAGTGAACGACGTCTTCCCATCTCTGACCCTCGTGTGCCCCTCGAGCGCGGTCTCCCGTGGGTCCTGGCAGCCCCGGCGGGTTGTTGTCCTTCTTCCTCCTCCTCTTCCTTTTCCCTTCCTTCACATCTCCTTCCTCCTCCTTTCCCTTTCCTTCTTCCTCCTCCTCTTCCTCTCTTTCCTTTCTCCTTCCTCCTTCCCTTCTTCCTCCTCCCTCGCTCCTCTCCCCTCGGTTTCTCTAAAGAAGATGAAGAGGGAGGAGGAGGAGGAAGAGGAAGAGGAGAGCGCCGTCCAGCTGCGAGAGCGCGGGGTGAGGGGGCGGGGCCTGCGGGGAGGGGCGGGGCCTGCGGGGGCCGGGGTCTCCTCCCCCTCCCCTCCCTCTCTCTCTTTCTCTCTCTCTCTTTCCCCGCCTGGCCCCTCCCCTCTTCCCCTCCTTCCTCTCTTCCCTCCGCATCGGGGGGGGGGGAGGGGGGGAGGGGGAGGGAGGGGGCCGGCAGGAAGACAAAAGGCATCAGAGGAAGGAAGGAAGGAAGGAAGGAAGGAGGGAAGGAAGGAAGGAAGGAAGGAAGGAAGGAAGGAAGGAAGGAAGGAAGGAAGGAAGGAAGGAAGGAAGGAAGGAAGGAAGGAAAGAAAGGAAAAGTTGGGAAGGGGCGGAGAGAGAGAGACAGAGACACAACAGAGAGATACTAGAGAGGAGGAGGAGGAGGAGGAGGAGGAGCAGAAGCAGGAAAGTTGTGGACCAAAAAGAGGAGAAGAAAGGGGAGAAGAAACAAGAGAAGAAAGAGAAGAGAAGAAAGGGGAGAAGAGCGCGAGGAGTGATCCAGGTAAGGAGGAGAGACGGGGGGGGGCGCTCTGCACATGCCCCGGAGCAGCGCTTGGCCTTGGCCCCTGCCTTCCCTCCGCTATCTCTCCGGCCGCTCCCTTCTCCCTCCGGGAAGGAAAGAAAGAAAGAAAGAAACAAGGAGGAGGGCGGAGGGCGGTCAGCCCGGGCCAGGACAGACAGCTGGCCGGCGGAGGACGGGGGAGGGAGGGGGGAGGGAGAGGCCGGCGGAGGGGGGCGAGGAGGGGGAGCGGCGCCCCTCTGGAGGATCTCCTCCCTGACCCTAAGGCGACCCCTCCCCCCTCCCTCCATCTGCCGGCCTCTTAATCCCTCCGAGGCGCAGGAAGGGGAGGGGGAGGGGGAGGGGGAGGGGGTCGGGGAAGCCCCCTCCCAGCAAGAGGCCCCCAAAGGCTGAAGGGAGGGACGGACAAGCACAACAAGTTCCAAACAAGCCCAGAGAGAGATTGAGGGGGGGGGGGGGATCCTTTCCAGGCACAGCTGGAGGGGAGGTCCCAGGGGCTTCCCTGCCTCGACTCCAAGGCCCAGAGCTATGCAATCAACAAGGCCGATGCAACTCTGAGCACAACAAGGCACTTCGGGTGCAAGTGGCGCCTTGGCTCCTCTTCATCGGGGAAGAAGTGGCCCCTTGGGGTCCTGAAGAGGGTCCGGTCCTGGGCCCAGGTCTGCTCAACCTCGTTATTAATGGCTTGGATGAAAGTTGAGAGGGTGCGAGTGTCAAGTGTGCAGACGGGACCAGATGAGAAGGGAGCGCCAATGCTCCAGAGGACCGGACCTGGGTGCAAAAGGACCTCCACAGCCACAACTCTCACCATGAACCTCAACAAGGACACCTGGAAGATGCTGCACTTGGGCAGAAACAAAGGAAATGCAGAGATACAGGACGGGTGGCAGTCTGTGTGAGGAAGACCTTGGGGTCTTTGTGGGGAACACGGTGAACATGAGCCAAGAGTGAGGGGCAGGAGCTGAACAACCCAAGGGGATTCTGGGCTGCGTCCAAAGGAGTCAAGTGTCCAGATGGAGGGAAGACCTCCCGGGGCCTCCCTCGTCTGCTTTGGCCAGGCCCCTTCCCCTGGAATCACACCGTGCCCCATTCTGGGCCCCACAGTTCAAGAGAGAGATTGACCCCAAGCTGGAAGGTGAACAGAGGGAGACGCAAAGGTCTGGAGACCCTGAGGAATCCCTCTGAGGAGAGTCTTAAGGAGCTGGTCTGTTCATCCTGCAGAAGAGAAGGCGGGGAGGAGGCAGGAGAGCCAGGTATGAACGTGTGAAGGGGTGTCCTGAGGAAGGGGGGGGGGTTGTGTCAATGGACGCGATGGAGCCATGGGATCCAATGACAGGATTCCATTGAACGTTAGGAAGAGCTTCCTGTTGATGGCAAGGAAAGCTGTTCAGCAGTGGAACTCTCTGCCTCAGAGTCCGGTGGAAGATCCTTCCCTGGAAGCTTTGAAGCAGAGGCCGATGGCTGTCTGTCGGGAGGGCTTTGATTGTGCTTTCCCTGCAGGGCAGAAGGGGGTCGGACCAGGGGGCCCTTGGGGTCTCTTCCGACTCTGTTATTCTATGATTCTATCATTGGAATGTAGCAATGGGGGGGGATAGATCAAACAGGAGAAGAAGTGGAGTCGCATTATATGCCCAGTAGCATTATATTGTCAATCTCCCAAAAAGAGATATGTCAAAGGACAGGAAAGGCACTGCAGACAGATTCAGCCGGAGAAGTCAGCCGTAGCAGAACAGCTGAGGAACCAACCTGGACACAGAGTATTATTATTTGAGAACAGAAATGCCGGACCACTGTGACCACCATCATGTCAGACTGCACAAGGAAGCCATTGACATCCACAAGCAGGTGGGCAGTTGCAACAGAAAGGAGGAGACCATGAAAATGAACAAAATCAGGTCACCCGTATTAAAAGACACCAGAATCAAGACAGTAAATATAAAGAACACCAGTCAGAAACAGGGGAACTCCAGACAACAAGCAATCAAGGGCCAGTGAACATCTCCTAAACAGAGGGTGCCTCCAGGCAACAGCAGTCAGGCTACCTCTATGCAGAGTCCCTCGCCGATTGACTTTGCAGCTGCAAGGCTACTCAATGCCATTCAAGCTTGTTGATTGCAACATTCATACAGAAAAGGGTTCTTCCACCCTGGACATTATTCTCAGAGCTCTCTCTCTCTCTCTCCCTCTCTCTCTCTCTCTCTCTCTATATATATATATATATATACACACACACACACACACACACACACACACACACACACCACTAGCCTCATTTCCAACAGACCTCTGAAGATGCCATTAGCCGCAGATGCGGGCAAAATGTCAGGAGAGAATGCTGCAGAAACATAGCCATGCATCTTGGAAACCACACAGCAACCCCACGTCAAGGATGTTTCCACCTGTGAAGAGATGCAGGATTTCAGTCCCAGAAACCAGGCCGAGAGCACTTGGGAACAAGAATCAAAGGAACAAGGAGTTGTGGGAGGTCTCCTCCGTGAAGAACTGGGTGGGATCTAAAAAAAACCCAGGACAGACGCCCAAAGAACTTTTAGCTGAGCTCAGATGTATAGAATCATAGACTCATAGAGTTGGAAGAGACCTCAGAGAGGAAATGGAAGAGGAATTTGAACAAATAACCAACGTGTATAGGAAATACGTCAGAAAGGCAAAGACATAAAATGAGCTCAAGCTTGCCAGAGAAATTAAAAGCAATAAAAAAGGTGTTCTTTGGTTATGTCAATAGAAGTAGGAAGAATAAAGAAATGATATAACACAGGTACGAGCAAACTTTGACCATCCCTCCAGGTGTTTTGGACTTCAACTCCCACCATTCTTGGCCTCGGGCCCTTTCCTTTTCCCTTTCCTTTTCCCTTTCCTTTTCCGCTTAAGCGGCTGAGGGGGAAAAGGAAGGGGCCCGAGGCCAGGAATGGTGGGAGTTGAAGTCCAAAACACCTGGAAGGAACACCAGTTTGCCCATGCCTGGTATAACCTCTGCATGGAGAGGATGGTGGGATGCTGGCAGGGCACAGACAGGGAAAAGGCCCAGCTGCTCAACCCCTTCTTGAGCCTCAGTCTTCTTTCTCCCAAAGGGAGATCAAGGTTCAAGATGAACAATACGGAGCAGACGAGGCTAGAGGGGAAATGCAGCCCAAAATAGGTACAGGAGCCGCCCAGGAAGACCTGGCTGCTCTAAATGGATTCAAGTCTCCAGGGTCAGGTGAACTACACCCGAGAGTATTGAAGGAACCAGCAGAAGTCATTTCAGAACCACTGGCAATCATCTCTGAGAATTCTTGGAGAACAGGAGAGGTTCCAAGTTTTTTGCCTTTTAAACAGAGGATGGAGTGGATGGCCACCTGTCAGGAAGGTTTGGATTGTGCCTTATGGCAGATGGGGTTGGACTGGATAGCCTTTGGGGGTCTCTTCCAACTCTAGGTTTATTATTATTATTATTATTATTATTATTATTATTATTATTATTGATTAAGCAGAGGCTGGATGGCCTTCTGTCGTGAGGGCTTTGTTTGTGCTTTTCCCATCTGGAAGAAGTGGGCTGGACTGGATGGCCTTTGGGATCCCTTCCATAGCCCTACTTCCCCATGAACCTGCTAATGCCTATGAGGATGGATGGCCATCTGTTGGGAGGGCTTGGATTGTGCTTTCCCTGCATGAAGGCCAAGGGGAGGTGGATTGTCCCTTCCAACTCTATGACTGTTGATTTTGTAATAAACATTACGTAACTGGACATTGGAGCCCCGGTGGCGAAGTGTGTTAAAGCATTGAGCTGCGGAACTTGCAGACCGAAAGGTCCCAGGTTCAAATCCCGGGAGTGGAGTGAGCACCCGCTGTTAGCTCCAGCTTCTGCCAACCTAGCAGTTCGAAAACATGCCAATGTGAGTAGATCAATAGGTACTGCTCCGGCGGGAAGGTAACGGTGCTCCATGCCGTCATGCCAGTGGCCACGTGACCTTGGAGGTGTCTACGGACAACACCGGCTCTTCGGCTTAGAGATGGAGATGAGCACCAACCCCCAGAGTCAGACATGACTGGACTTACTGTCATGGGAAACCTTTACCTTTACCTGGACATTGCAGTCCACAGAGGTTGTTATGATTGAATGTGTGAAAGGATGTCCTAAGGAAGGGGGAGCAGGCCTTGCTTCCTTCTGTCCCGCAGACTGGGACTCAGCGGAGGAATGCGTGCAAGGACAGGAGAGGAGATTCCACTGAACATTAGGAAGGACTTCCTGACTGTGAGGAGAGCTGTTCAGCAGGGGAACTCTCTGCCTCAGAGGCCAATTGGAAGCTCCTTCCTTGGAAGCTTTGAAACAGAGGCTGGGTGGCCATATGGCCATCTGTCGGGGGTGCTTTGAATGTGATTTCCTGCTTCTTAGCGGGGGGTTGGACTGGATGGCCCATGAGGTCTCTTCCAACTCTACTATTCTATGATTCTATGATTTTGGGTGGGCACCAAACCTGGCTTCCTGGCTTCCAAGTACCCACCCTGGCTTCCCCCAGATGGCGTAGTGGACTAAGTGACTTGAAGGTTGGATTGCTGACCTGAAAGCTGCCAGGTTCGAATCCCACCCGGGGAGAGTGTGGATGAGCTCCCTCTATCAGCTCCAGCTCCATTTGGGGACATGAGAGAAGCCTCCCACAAGGATGGTAAAAACATCAAAAACATCCGGGCGTCCCCTGGGCAACGTCCTTGCAGACGGCCAATTCTCTCCCTCCAGAAACAACTCCAGTTGCTCCATCTCTTTGACTTGAAACACTGCACTATATTCCTCTGCCCCAAAGCATCTGAGAATATCACATTGCATTTTAGTTCTAGTGGCCCCTCCAGGCCATCCTCTCCACCATCCCAGTGGTCTTTTTTCTTTTTTCTTTGCAGATTCATATGTTATTTGAGTGATTATATTCCTTCTGCTTATGTGATTGTTTTAGTCAATTGTTATGTTTTGTTTTTAATTCTTATAGCGTTTTATAGTGTTTTCAGTGTTTTATTGTACAGTGTTTTATGCTGATTTTATATTGGAAACCGCCCTGAGTCCCTTTCGGGAGAGAGGGCGGGATACAAATAAACTTTTACTTACTTACTTACTTACTGTTGGGGGGGGGGGGGTGCTTTGATGGGGCTTTTCCTGCATGAAGGCAGAAGGGGGTTGGGCTGGATGGCCTTTGGGGGTCTCTTCCAACTCTATGCAGCAGCCAAGGGGAGGAGGAAACTCCCCTGCAGCCCCTCCCTTGTTTTCCACCTCTTTCCTCTGGAGGTTTTATTTCGTCCACTCAGCTCCCCAGACCTGTAATCAAGGCCTTGCCTGCGTGGCTGTGGCTGCCTTTCCCACCGCAGGCTCCCGGCCTCCTCGTTGGAGGAAAAGAAGGACATGGGATCTGCAGAGGAGAGTCGGGCAAGAGCTGCGCTTGGTCCCTCCTCCGTCCCCAATGAGGCTGAGTCCTGCTGTGCCCCAGGGACTGGGCCAGAAGGAGCCAGGAAGGCAGGAATCATAGATGAAGGGACCCCCAAAGGCCATCTAGTCCAACCCCCTTCTGCCTTCGTGCAGGAAAAGCACCATCAAAGCCACCACCCCCCGGACAGGTGCCCATCCAGCCTCAATAACAATAATAACAACAACAATGATAATGATTTTATTTATTTATTTATTTATTTATTTATTTATTTATTAGACTTGTATACCGCTATTCCCAGTTTGGCTCGGAGCGGTTTACAGAAAGAGATTAAAACAATACACTTAGCTTTAAAATAACAATAAAAATAATAAAAACAACAATAAAAACAGATATAGCCCCGAGTTTTTCACCCATTGAAAGCTTCTATATAGTTGGAAGGAGCCTCTAAAGGTCATCTATTCCACCCCCTTTCTGCCTTCGTGCAGGAAAAGCACCATCAAACCCCCCCCCCCCCTCACTGACAGATGGCCACCCAGCCTCTGTTTAAAAGCTTCCAAGGAAGGAGCTTACAATGGACTCAGAGGCAGAGGGTTCCACTGCTGGACGGCTCTTCTCACTGTCAGGAAGTCCTTCCTCATGTTCAGGCGGAATTTCCTTTCCTGTCATTCGAACTCAGGGCTCCACTGAGTCCAATGAAAACAGGCCTGCTCCCTCTTCCTTGTGACACCGTTTCACCGATGTGTCCATGGCTCCTCTCATGTCTCCTTCTCTCAGACCCAGCTCTTGAAGACGCTCCTCAGAAGGAGGATTCACGGTCTCCAGACCTTTGGTTAATGGAGCCGCCTTCTTGCTCTGGACTCTTTCCAGCTTAGAGTCCATCTCTCTCTTGATCTGGACGCAGTGTGATTCCAGGTAAAGAGGTCTGGACAAAACAGACCTCGCCTGGAGCACGGTGTCCAATTCTGGAAGAGCAGGGCATGCACCCACACCCGTGGGATCTGCCAGGGCCGTGTGCCCCGGTGTTGGGGGTCCTGCTGACAATGCGGGGCTGTGGTGCAGGCTGGTTAGCAGCCAGCTGCAACAAATCACTCTGACCAAAAGGTCATGAATTCGAGGCCAGCCCGTGCCTGCGTCTGTCTCTGTCCTATGTTATGGCATTGAATGTTTGCCTTAGGTGTTGCCTTAAATAAAATAAATGCGGTCTCTCTCTCTCTCTCTCTCTCTCTCTCCTTCCCCTTGACAGGATGAAGGCCCTTCTGGGCGTCTGCTGCTGCTGCTGCCGCCACCCGCAAGTGCTGTGGGCCGCCCTGGCCGCCTCCATGACCATCGGCTTCGCCCTGCAGCTCTTGGGGGTCTCCTTCCAGAAGAGGTGACGCTCCCCTTGCTCCCTTTGCTCCCGGGCACGGGCCAGCGGGGGCCCTCCTCCAGGTGTTTCGGACTCCAAATCCCACAATTCCTAACAACCTATTATTATTATTATTATTATTATTATTATTATTATTATTATTTTAATTTTATTGTATGACACAGCAAACAAGATAGAAATGCTGGATTTCCTATCACAAAATCACAAGTCGAACACTTCCCAAGTGTCTTGGACTGTGTGATGTATTTTCGGATGATGCGCGCAGATCCCAGCAGGGTGGCCTTTTGCAGCTGGCAAATCGTGATTTTGTCAATGTCTATTGTTTCCAAATGCCAGTGGCTGAGATCTTTTGGCACAGCACCCAGTGTGCCCATCACCACCGGGACCACCTGCACTGGTTTCTGCCAGAGTCTTTGAAGTTCAATCTTGAGGTCCTGAGAGCGGCTGAATTTTTCCTGTTGTTTTTCGTCAATGTGACTGTCACCTGGGATGGCAACATCAATGATCCAAACCTTTTTCTTTTCCACAACTGTGATGTCTGGTGTGTGGTGTTCCAGAACTTTGTCAGTCTGGATCCGGAAGTCCCACAGTATCTTTGCGTGCTCATTTTCCAAGACTTTTGCAGGTTTGTGATCCCACCAGTTCTTTGCTGCTGGGAGGTGGTACTTGAGGCATAAGTTCCAATGAATCATTTGGGCCACATAGTTGTGCCTCTGTTTGTAGTCAGTCTGTGCAGTTTTCTTACAGCAGCTGAGGATATGATCAATGGTTTCATCGGTTTCCTTGCACAGTCTGCATTTTGGGTCATCAGCTGATTTTTGGATCTTGGCCTTAATTGCCTTTGTCCTGATGTCTTGCTCCTGGGCTGCAAGGATCAGGCCTTCTGCCTCCTTCTTCAGGGTCCCATTCATGAGCCAGAGCCAGGTCTTCTATTATTATTATTATTATTATTATTATTATTATTATTATTATTATTAATTGCCTTTGTCCTGATGGCTTGCTCCTGGGCTGCAAGGATCAGGCCTTCTGTCTCCTTCCTTCTTCAGGGTCCCATTCGTGAGCCAGAGCCAGGTCTTCTATTATTATTATTATTATTATTATTATTATTATTATTATTATTATTATTTGCCTTTGTCCTGAGGTCTTGCTCCTGGGCTGCAAGGATCAGGCCTTCTGTCTCCTTCTTCAGGGTCCCATTCGTGAGCCAGAGCCAGGTCTTCTATTATTATTATTATTATTATTATTATTATTAATTGCCTTTGTTCTGATGTCTTGCTCTTGGGCTGCAAGGATCAGGCCTTCTGTCTCCTTCTTCAGGGTCCCATTCGTGAGCCAGAGCCAGGTCTTCTATTATTATTATTATTATTATTATTATTATTATTATTATTATTAATTGCCTTTGTCCTGATGTCTTGCTCCTGGGCTGCAAGGATCAGGCCTTCTGTCTCCTTCTTCAGGGTCCCATTCGTGAGCCAGAGCCAGGTCTTCTATTATTATTATTATTATTATTATTATTATTAATTGCCTTTGTTCTGATGTCTTGCTCTTGGGCTGCAAGGATCAGGCCTTCTGTCTCCTTCTTCAGGGTCCCATTCGTGAGCCAGAGCCAGGTCTTCTATTATTATTATTATTATTATTATTATTATTATTATTATTATTATTATTATTATTATTATTATTTGCCTTTGTCCTGAGGTCTTGCTCCTGGGCTGCAAGGATCAGGCCTTCTGTCTCCTTCTTCAGGGTCCCATTCGTGAGCCAGAGCCAGGTCTTCTATTATTATTATTATTATTATTATTATTATTATTTGCCTTTGTCCTGAGGTCTTGCTCCTGGGCTGCAAGGATCAGGCCTTCTGTCTCCTTCTTCAGGGTCCCATTCGTGAGCCAGAGCCAGGTCTTCTATTATTATTATTATTATTATTATTATTATTATTATTTGCCTTTGTCCTGAGGTCTTGCTCCTGGGCTGCAAGGATCAGGCCTTCTGTCTCCTTCTTCAGGGTCCCATTCGTGAGCCAGAGCCAGGTCTTCTCCTTATCAGCTTTTCCTTCAATTTTGTCAAGGAACTTTCCATACAATGTTTTGTTGTCCCAGCTGTCAGCTCTAGTTTGTAGTGTGGTTTTCTTGTACTGGTTTTTTGTCTGCTGTGCTTTGAGGAGTTTCTGGTTTTTGACTTCAATCCAAGAAATTCTTCACTTTGCTTGACATATTCTGCCAGGGCATGTTCTTCTTCTTTGACTGCTTGTTTTACTTGTAAGAGTCCTCTGCCCCCTGATCTTCTAGGCAGATAGAGCTGGCCCACATTATTATTATTATTATTATTATTATTATTATTATTATTATTATTATTATTATTATTATTTCATATCTCTGTATGTATATTTGTATGTATCTAACTATGTATCTACCTACCTAGGTATGTATGCATGTATGTATCGATCTATCTCTGCATATATGTATCTATCTATTTATTTATCTATGTACAATCTATGTCTATTATGTATCTACGTACCTATCTCTGTATAATAATAATAATATAATTATAAAAATAATGTAACAGTAAAACATAATAACATTAAATAATAATAATAATAATATACCATCTGCTAGGAATTGTGGGAGTTGGAGTCCAAAACACCTGGAGGGAGGGCCGAAGTTGGTCCCTGCCTGGCCTAAGCCAAGGGCAGAGCAGGGCAAGAGGGAGGGGAGGGGAGGGGGCCACGCGTATGGGACGGCATGCACACGTGTCAATGACCTCCTCCTCCTCCCACAGGGAGCCCCTCCTGCAGCCCCTGCCCCCCTCCCCCAGCCCCACCTGCCGGCCGCGGCAGCACGTGGTCTTCCTGAAGACGCACAAGACGGGCAGCAGCACCGTGGTCAACATCCTGCACCGCTTTGGGGACCTGCGTGGCCTGCGCTTCGCCCTGCCCGCCCGCTACCAGTTCAGCTACCCCAGCCTCTTCCAGGCGCGGAGGGTCAAGGGCTGGCACCCCCGCGGCCGCCCCTTTGACCTGCTCTGCCACCACATGCGCTTCAACCTGCCCGAGGTCAGTGGCCCAAGGGATGTGCGGGGGGGGGGGGGGGCTTGGGGGCAGGAGGGTTGGAATGTGTGCCAGTAGGGTGGCATGGGTGCAGATGGTGCACTTGCGCATATGCAGGGAGCATAGGTTTCCCCTCTGGCGAAGGTTCCCAGTAGAATAGCATGGGTGCAAACAATGCGTCTGGGCATGCGCAGAGCTGGAGGTCCCCAGTAGAATGGCATGGGTGCAAACGGTGCACCCAAGCATGCACAGAGCATGGGCATGAGTGCATCTGAGCATGTGCAGAGAGCATGGGCATGGATGCAAATGGTGCATCTGAGCATGTGCAGAGAGCATGGGCATGGGTGCAAATGGTGCATCTGAGCATGTGCAGAGAGCATGGGCATGTGTGCAAATGGTGCATCTGAGCATGTGCATAGAGCATGGGCATGGGTGCAAATGGTGCATCTGAGCATGTGCAGAGAGCATGGGCACGGGTGCAAATGGCGCATCTGAGCATGTGCAGAGAGCATGGGCACGGGTGCAAATGTCGCATCTGAGCATGTGCAGAGAGCATGGGCATGCGTGCAAATGGTGCATCTGAGCATGTGCAGAGAGCATGGGCATGGGTGCAAATGGCGCATCTGAGCATGTGCAGAGAGCATGGGCACGGGTGCAAATGTCGCATCTGAGCATGTGCAGAGAGCATGGGCATGCGTGCAAATGGTGCATCTGAGCATGTGCAGAGAGCATGGGCATGGGTGCAAATGGTGCATCTGAGCATGTGCAGAGAGCATGGGCATGGGTGCAAATGGCGCATCTGAGCATGTGCAGAGAGCATGGGCATGAGTGCAAATGGCGCATCTGAGCATGTGCAGAGAGCATGGGCATGGGTGCAAATGGTGCATCTGAGCATGTGCAGAGAGCATGTGCATGAGTGCAAATGGTGCATCTGAGCATGTGCAGAGAGCATGTGCATGGGTGCAAATGTCGCATCTGAGCATGTGCAGAGAGCATGGGCATGCGTGCAAATGGTGCATCTGAGCATGTGCAGAGAGCATGGGCATGGGTGCAAATGGTGCATCTGAGCATGTGCAGAGAGCATGGGCATGGGTGCAAATGGCGCATCTGAGCATGTGCAGAGAGCATGGGCATGAGTGCAAATGGCGCATCTGAGCATGTGCAGAGAGCATGGGCATGGGTGCAAATGGTGCATCTGAGCATGTGCAGAGAGCATGGGCATGAGTGCAAATGGTGCATCTGAGCATGTGCAGAGAGCATGTGCATGGGTGCAAATGTCGCATCTGAGCATGTGCAGAGAGCATGAAAAGAGAGTGGGGGGGGGCTTCCAGGGGAGCCAACAGCACACAGCCCCCCTCCCAAAGCAAGGAGTCAAAGGTCCTTCTTTGCAAGAGAGCCCTCGCTTTCCCTCAGCATGACCCTTCACCGAGGCCCACATCAGCCTCATCTCACGGTTGCCTTTAAAGGGCTGATTGTCATTGCAAACCTGTATATTGCCCGGGCATTGAAAGCCTACAATGACCTATCTACTAATCCATCCATACAGTCTACCTATTGATGTATTTATTGAGCTTTCTGCCTGTCTGTCTGTTCATCTACCTACCTACCTATTCATCTGTCCGTCCATCTGTCTATTGATCTATGTATCCATCTATCCATCTGTTTATCTATCTACTCATCCATCCATCCAATCTACTTATCAGTCTATCTATTGACCTTTCTGTCTGTCTACCCATCCATCCATCTGTCCATCCATCCACCTTTTTATCCATCCATTCGTCTGTCTAGCTCAGGCCTGTGCCAACTTTGATCCTCCAGGTGTTTTGGACTCCCACAATTCCTAACAGCCTACAGGTTGGGGTCCAAAACACCGGGAGGGAGGGCCGAAGTGTGCCCAGGCCTGGTCTGTCCTTGCCTCCCTCTGATGGTTTGGTTCTTCTTCCGAAGGGCCGGGGGCCGTGTGTCAGTCGCGCAGGTGTGCCTGAGTGCTGCCTCGGGTTCTCCTTGCAGGTGCGGAAGGTGGTCCCTGGGGACAGCTTCTACTTCTCGGTGGTGCGGGACCCGGTCTCGCTGGCGGAGTCGGCCTTCTCCTACTTCCGCGGGGTGGCCTCCGCCTTCCGCCGCGCGCCCTCCCTGCCCGCCTTCCTGGCCGCCCCGCAGCGCTTCTTCCGCCCGGGCGAGCGCGGCAACCACTACGCCCGCAACCTGCTGTGGTTCGACTTCGGGCTGGACCCCCCCTCGGCCCCCGGCCCGGGCCCCGTCCGGGAGGCTCTGGCCGGCCTGGACCGCACCTTCGACCTGGTGCTGCTGACGGAGCACATGGACGAGTCTCTGGTGCTGCTGGCGGAGGCGCTGTGCTGGGCCCTGGAGGACGTGGTGGCCTTCCGGCACAACCTGCGCAGCCCGCGGGCCCGGGCCCCCGCCCTGAGCCCCCTGGACGCGGCCCGCCTCCGGGCCTGGAACCACCTGGACTGGCAGCTGTACGTCCACTTCAACGCCTCCTTCTGGGAGCGGGCGGAGCGCTTCGGGCGGGGGCGCCTGGCGGAGGCGGTGGGGCGGCTGCGGGCGCTGCGGGCGGAGCGGGAGGGGCGCTGCCTGCGGGGAGGGGGCCCCCTGGAGCCCACCCACATCCCCGACCAGGCCGTGCGGCCCTTCCAGTTCGGCCAGGCCCCCATCCTGGGGTACGCCCTGCGCCCCGGCCTCCGGCCCCCCTGGAGCCAGCGCTGCCGCCGCCTGGTCACCCCCGAGCTGCAGTACAAGGACCTGCTGGACGCCAAGCAGTTCCCCCCCAAGGGGAACGCCACCCGCCCCGCCCCAGCGTAGTGACCCTGCCTTTCGCACCCCAATGAAGACTATCGTGGCCGAAGCACCGGGGTGTCGGTGTGCGGTTTCCTCGCTGAATGGCCAAGGTGTTCGGCAGCATTGTCTCCTGAGTGTTGTTGAAGGCTTCATGGCTGGAGTCTTTGGATGGCTGTGAATTTCCCGGTCTGTCTGGCCGTGGTCCAAAGGCAAAGTGATCCCCTCCACTGGGCTCTCCAGCACAAGGGAGACTCCGCCACAGGCATTCTGGATACTGGGAGCCAGACTGTGTTCGTTTTCTTGGTTTCTGTTGACGTTGTCCACCGGCTTCTTGTGGGTTCCAATGGCTTCTCTGTGTAGTTTGACAAAGTGGTTGTCCGAGTGGTCCAGAATCTCTGTGCAGACGCCCTCACTAATTGACTCTGCAGTCTTCATGGCTGCTCACATGCTAATGGGTGGATCCCACTCAGCAGATAAAGGTCTAGCTTGCTAATTGCACCATAATTGGCGCTTGTCTGCCCACCCTGGACATCATTCCACAGGTCTCTCTCTTCCACTGGCTTGACTCCCATCAGATCCTCTGAAGGTGCCCGTAGCCACAGGTGCAGGCGAAACACAAAAAGGAGCAAATGCTGCCAGAGCACATTGGCCACGGAGCCCGGAAACCACACAACAACACCCCAGCGGGACTGGGATGGAGCTGGGGAAGGCGGGGGTCCCACGGGCCTTTCCCCGAAATAGAGCCAAGAGTGCAGGCATTGCAGGCACTGCAATGCAATGCCATGCTGCTTTTAAGAACAACAGGAAGCTCTAAAGCCAATATATGAAGCAGAGGCTGGATGGACATCTGTCGGGAGAGATTCCACTGCATCTTCCTACCTGGCAGGAAGAAAGGAAGAAAGAAAGAAGGTCCGATTGGATGGCCCCTGGGGGTCCCTTTCAGTTTATAATTCTATAACCTGCTTTCTTTCCAAAGAGCTGCTTTTGGGGGTTTTCACTGGGGGGGGGGGTGTCCCTTCAACACCCCCCCCCCCGCCCCTTCCTATTGGTACGACCAGGATTCTCATTGAGGTCCCCCCCCCTTTGCAGCAATCATGAAGCTTGCTCTGTTGTACACGGAGGGGGTTTTATTCTTAACTATTTTGAAAAAGCAATAATTTTGTAATAAAGAGATCATCATAAGGGAGGCCTTGCTTTTGCGCCAGCCAGTCATTCCTCCGTCCGGCCACAAGGGGCGCTGCCTCCCAAGGGTTCCTCGCGCTCTATGCATGTCTGCCTCCCTTCCGTCCTCCCTCCCTCCCTCCCTTCGGGGCTACTCAATGCCATTCAGTCTGGCTAATTGCAGCATTTGCACTCACTTCAGACAGACGAGGGTTCTTCCTCCCACCCTGCACACTATCCCACTCACATCAGATCCTATCAGGATGCCATTATATTATAATGATGGTTATTACTATTATTCTTTTATTATTGCTATAATTTATTCTATTCTGTTATATATTGATATATTATATTTAATTATATTATAATATTGTTATTATTATTATTTCTGCGTCTGAACATCTTCAGAGGTTCTGTTGGAAATGAGGCAACTGGGGTGCATAGCCTATATATCCCTGTGGAATAATGCCCAGGGAGGGAAGGAGGGAGAAAGAACCCTTGTGAGTTTGAAGCGAGTGTGAATGTGGCAATGAGCAAGCTTGGTTAGCAACTGAGAATCCATGAAGTTGCAAAGTCATTCAGTGGGGTGGCCTGGCTCTTATTGCTTGGAGTCATCCTTTGCCTGGGTGGTGTTAACTGGCACTTTATTGTTATATTATAATTATGATTGTTACCATTATTATTATTTTATTATTACCTTGATTTATTATATTGTATTACTTTATTATTATGCAATATATGTTAAATTATATATTACTGATATATTATAGTTAATTATATTGTAATATTATTACCATATATTATTATTATTATTATCTGTGTCTGAGCATCTTCAAAGGTTCCATTGGCAATGAGGCAAGTGGAGTGTGTGTGTATATATCCCTGTGGAATGATGTCCAGGAAGCAAGTGTGAATGTTGCCATTGGCAAGCTTGGTTAGTCCTCCCTGATGGACTTTGCAGCTGCAGGGCCACCCAATGCTGGGTTGTTGTATGTTTTCCGGGCTGTATGGCCATGTTCTAGAAGTATTCTCTCCTGACGTTTCGCCCACATCTATGGCAGGCATCCTCAGAGGTTGTGAGGTATCTGAGGATGCCTGCCATAGATGTGGGCGAAACGTCAGGAGAGAATACTTCTGGAACATGGGCATACAGCCCAGAAAACATACAACAACCCTGTGATCCCGGCCATGAAAGCCTTCGACAACACACCACCCAATGCTATTCAGGCCTGCCAGTGGCAACACTCACACTCGCTTCACACAGACCGGGTTCTTCCCCCCACCCGGGACCTCATTCCCCAGGGATAGTCTAGACCAGGGGTCCTCAAACTTTTTAAGTGAAGGGCTGATTCACAGTCCCTCCGAGTGTTGGGGGGCCAGACTATGATGAAATACTCCAAAATTAGGATTGTTTTTGTGTGCCTTCCAAGTCATTTCAGACGTAGGTCAACCCTAAGTCTAAAGTTTAAGACAGGGGCCAGGTCAATGACCTTGGAGGGCCGCATCCGGCCCATGGGCCTTAGTTTGGGGACCCCTGATCTAGACGATCTCATAAGACCATAGGTAAGCAAAGAGACCTCCAAAGACCATCTAGATGATCTCATAAGACCATCGGTAAGGAAAGGGACCCTCAAAGCCCATCTAGATGATCTCATCAGACCATCAGAAGCCCATAGATAAGGAAAGGAACCTCAAAGACCACCTAGATGGTTTCATAAGACCATAGGTAAGGAAAGAAGCCTCCAAAGGCCATCTAGAATCTCATAAAACCATAGGTAAGGAAAGGGACCTCCAAAAGCCATCTAGATGGTCTCATAAGGCCGTAGCTAAGCAAAGAGACCTTCAAAGACTATCTAGACAATCTCATAAGACCATAGGTAAGCAAAGAGACCTCCAAAAACCAGCTAGACTTAGGTCAACCCTAAGTCTAAAGTTTAAGACAGGGGCCAGGTCAATGACCTTGGAGGGCCGCATCCGGCCCATGGGCCTTAGTTTGGGGACCCCTGATCTAGACGATCTCATAAGACCATAGGTAAGCAAAGAGACCTCCAAAGACTATCTAGATGATCTCATAAGACCATAGGTAAGGAAAGAAGCCTCCAAAGGCCATCTAGAATCTCATAAAACCATAGGTAAGGAAAGGGACCTCCAAAAGCCATCTAGATGGTCTCATAAGGCCGTAGCTAAGCAAAGAGACCTTCAAAGACTATCTAGACAATCTCATAAGACCATAGGTAAGCAAAGAGACCTCCAAAAACCAGCTAGACTTAGGTCAACCCTAAGTCTAAAGTTTAAGACAGGGGCCAGGTCAATGACCTTGGAGGGCCGCATCCGGCCCATGGGCCTTAGTTTGGGGACCCCTGATCTAGACGATCTCATAAGACCATAGGTAAGCAAAGAGACCTCCAAAGACTATCTAGATGATCTCATAAGACCATAGGTAAGGAAAGAAGCCTCCAAAGGCCATCTAGAATCTCATAAAACCATAGGTAAGGAAAGGGACCTCCAAAAGCCATCTAGATGGTCTCATAAGGCCGTAGCTAAGCAAAGAGACCTTCAAAGACTATCTAGACAATCTCATAAGACCATAGGTAAGCAAAGAGACCTCCAAAAACCAGCTAGACTTAGGTCAACCCTAAGTCTAAAGTTTAAGACAGGGGCCAGGTCAATGACCTCGGCGGGCCGCATCCGGCCCCCGGGCCTTAGTTTGGAGACCCCTGGTCTAGCCACTTGCCGCATTTCCGACACAGCCTGTGAAGATGCCAAGAGGCACAGGTGCAGGCGGAACGCAAGGAGAGGATGCTGCTGCTGCTGCTGGAAAGTCGTGCGCAGGCAGCTTGGAAATCTCACAGTCACGGAAGCGCTTCTCTCCGGGGAGGCCCCGCCCTTGGTTTCCGGTGTGTCGGGGGGGGGGCATGGTTGCATCACTGACCGGAAGCGGGGGAGGGAGGGAGGGAGGGAGGGGCAGTGGGCGGGCCTTCGGGGAGGAGGAGGGCCGCCTTCTCCTTGCTTTTCTTCCTTCCTTCCTTTCTTCCCTCCTTCCTTCCTCCTTCCTCCTCCTCCTCCCTCCCTCCCTCCCTCCCTCCCCGGACGCCTCCCCGGCGGCGCGCCCTCTGCACCTGCCTCGCCTCTTCCTTCCCCTTCCTCCCCGTCCGTTTCCTCCCTGTTCCTCCTCCGGGGATGGAGTCCCAGTGCGACTACTTCATGTACTTCCCGGCGACGGCCTTCCCGGGCCGGGAGGAGCTGGAGGGCGAGCCGGGCCGGTACCGCTCCCTCCCGCGGAGGAACCACCTCTACCTGGGCGAGACCGTCCGCTTCCTCCTCGTCCTGCGCTGCCGCGCCGCCGCCGCCCCCTCCGCCCCCGCCCCCGCCCCCGCCCCGGCAGCCCCCCCCTGGGGACAACTGGCCGGGTCCCTGTCCGCCCTGGCCAGCGTCAGCCCCGGGGGAGGGGGAGGGGGAGGGGGCGCCTGCGGGGGGGCCGGGCTGGTGCTGCTCCCCGGCGGGGGCGGGGGCCCGGAGGGGGAGGGGCCCGAGGGGAGGGGCCACTCCCCCCCGCCCTCCTCCTCCGCCTCCTCCTCCTCCTCCGCCCCCGGGGCCGCCCCCTCCCCCTTCCGCCACTGCCGGGCCCTCCTCACCCACGGCGCCCCCGCCAAGGGCACCCCCGCCCCCGCCTCCGCGGTAAGGACGCGCTTCGAAGGGGGAGGGAGGGAGGGCTGCCTGGCCGTCTGCCGGGAGGGCTTGTACACAAAGAGCAAGGGGGTTGGGCCAGGGGCCTTCGGGGGTCCCTTCCAACACTAGGATACTATGGTTGTAGTATTATTAAACAGAGTCTGGGTGGCCATTTGTCAGGAGGGCTTTCATGGTGTCCCCATTGTGTGGCAAAAAGAAGGGGGCTAGGCTTCGTGTCCTTTGGGATCCCTCCCAGCTCTATGGTTGTATTACAGTATAATTAAACAGAGGGAGCCTCCGGTGGCCTAGGGGATAAAAGCCTCGTGACTTGAAGGTTGGGCTGCTGACCTGAAGGCTGCCAGGTTCCAATCCCACCCGGGGAGAGTGCGGATGAGCTCCCTCTCTCAGCTCCAGCTCCATGTGGGGACATGAGAGAAGCCTCCCACAAGGATGGTAAAAACATCAAAACATCCGGGCAATGTCCCCTGGGCAACGTCCTTGCAGACGGCCAATTCTCTCACTCCAGAAGCAACTCTGATTGCTCCTGACATGAAGGAAAAAATACTATGGTTGCTGTATTATTATTATTAAACAGAGTCTGGGTGGCCATCTCTCAGGAGGGCTTTCATGGTGTCCCCATTGTGTGGCAAAAAGAAGGGGGCTAGGCTTTGTGTCCTTTGGGGGTCCCTTCCAACTCTAGGATACTAGGGTTGTAATATTATTATTATTATTATTATTATTATTATTAAACAGAGGCATGGTGCCCTCCTGCATAGCACAAAGAAGAAAGTGGCTAGACTAGGTGGCCTTTGGGACCCCTTCCAGTTCAAGGATACTATGCTATTACAGTAGTATTAAACAGAGGCTTGGGCGGGGGGGGGGGGGCTTTGATGGTCTTTTTCCTGCATGAAGGTAGAAAGAAAGAGGTTTGACTACATGGCCTTTGGGTGTCCCTTCCAACTATTATTATTGAGGCTGTGTGGCCATCTGTCAGGAGGGCTTTGATGGCCTCTGACAAATGCCGGGCTCCCCTTCCCTGCGGCACCCCCTCCTTCCCTCCCGAGGAAAAGAGGGAGAAGAGACAGACCCTTTGGGTGACCCCTCCCCTCTTTAGGAGAACTCTATAGGCCCCACTTATAGCCTTGGAGCCCCAGTGGAAAAGTGTGTTAAAGCGCTGAGCTGCTGAACTTGCAGATCAAAAGGTCGCAGGTTCAAATCCCGGGAGTGGAGTGAGCAGCCACTGTCAGCCCCAGCTTCTGCCAACCTAGCAGTTCAAAAACATGCCAATGTGAGTAGATCTATAGGTACTGCTCCGACGGGAAGGTAATGGCACTTCATGCAGTCATGCCAATGGCCACATGACCTTGGAGGTGTCTATGGACAACGCCGGCTCTTTGGCTTAGAAATGGAGATGAGCACCAACCCCCAGAGTCAGTCATGACTGGACTTAACGTCAGGGGAAACCTTGACCTTTTTTATATCCTTGGGAAGCTCGGGGCATTCTTCGGCACCCCATCCCACCCCTGAATGATTGACCCCTGGCAGGCGGTACAGGGCAGCAAAGGGAAGGACAAACAGACCGGGAGGAGGCTTTGTTCCTTGACCTGCAGCCGTGCTGAACTCCGTGGCTTCACACTGATGTGGCATTGCGGGCCATGCAGTAGCCATTGGAATGTGGAAGGATGGGATTACCAATCCCAGGGTCGCATTGAGTGGGCCATGCTGTCCTGCATCTCCCCAGCTTTGGCCTCAGGCGTCATAAGCGGATGGTCATCCTGGCTGCCCACCTGCCCCCCTCCCTCCCTTCCAACCTGCAGTTGGCAACCTTGATTAGCATTGAGTAGCCATGAAGCTGCAAAGTCAACCAGTGAGGGTCTCTGCATAGAAGGAGATAGACCTGTAAGATCGCTTTTATCCTAGAGCTGTAACTAGGGACTCTTCCACACAACTGTATACAATCCACATTAAACTGGATTATATGACAGTGTGGACTCAGACAACCCAATTAAAGCAGATCTTCTGGGTTATCTGTTCTGGGTTACGTGGCTGTGAGGAAGGGGCCTACATTGAACTCCATGGCTTT
Organism: Anolis carolinensis; assembly: GCF_035594765.1. Taxonomy (NCBI): domain Eukaryota; kingdom Metazoa; phylum Chordata; class Lepidosauria; order Squamata; family Anolidae; genus Anolis; species Anolis carolinensis. Next base: position 996,989 of record NC_085846.1, on the reverse strand, counting down.
GCATTGATGTGGCATTAAGGGCTGTGCAGTGGTGCTTGGGGTGTTGTTTTGTGGTGGGGAAGGCATTTAATTTCGTAATCCATGAAGTTGCAAAATTAGTCAGTGGGGTGGCCTGGCTCTTATTGCTTGGAGTCATCCTTTGTCTGGGTGGTGTTAACGGGCACTTTATTGTTTATTTATCTTATGTATTTATCTATCTCCCCGGCTTAGGAGGAGCCAATCGTCTCCACCGACGAGGTCATCTTCCCGCTGACCATCTCCCTGGACAAGCTGCCCCCTTCGACCCTCAAGGCCAAGGTGGGAAAAGGGGGGGAAGGGACCCCCGTAGACACGTCTGTCATTAATACTTTTTATTGCAATTGCAGCGTGAGAGGGTATGTCAGAACAACATTTGCACAAAGAATGACATTAGACATACAGATTCAATGTAACTATATTATTTATTTATTTATTTACAGTATTTATATGCCGCCCTTCTTTCTCACCCCGCAGGGGACTCAGGGCGGATTACAATGAACACATATATGGCAAACATTCAATGCCAACAGACAAACAACATTCAGTTTTAGACAGACACAGAGGCATTTTAACATCTTTCCAGCTTCACGATTCCGGCCACAGGGGGAGCTGTTGCTTCACCGTCCATTGGTGGCTGTTCTTCCTCTTCTTTTCCTCGTGAGCAGTTTTATGGTGTTGTAGATTGGTTAAATTAGCCTCCCGCATAAAGCGTACCTAAATTTTCCCTACTTGACAGATGCAACTGTCTTTCGGGGCTGCTAGGTCAACAGCAAGCCAGGGCTATTTTTATTATTATTATTATTTTATGGTCGGAGGCTTAACCCGACCCGGGCTTTGAACTCATGACCTCTCGGTCAGTACTGATTTATAGCAGCTGGTTACTAGCCAGCTGCGCCATAGCCCGGCCCCATTCCCATCAGTTCCAGACAGATGTTGACTCTCCTTAATTAAGGAGCCTTGTGTTGACTTCCTTCTTAAACGGATATTGGTTTCCTTAACTTACATAGCCATTGTCTTTGAATCATAGAATCACAGAATAGTAGAGTTGGAAGAGACCTCATGGGCCATCCAGTCCAACCCCCTGCCAAGAAGCTATGTTGTTGCCAATGCTATTTTGCACTTTATTGTCCATTCCTACCGGCACATTCTGTTCTGGATTTTATGAATTAGTCTCCTGTTTTAATATTGTATGTTTTTTGTATGCTTTTTGCTGATTTTAACGATTGTTTTATTGCTATTGATGTTTTACTGGTATAATTGTTTTATAGTCGTGCTATTGATATTGATTGTCTTATCGGGCTAGGCCCCATGTAAGCCGCCCCGAGTCCCTTCGGGGAGATGGGGTGGGGTATAAAAATAAAGTTACTATTTACTTATTTATTTATTTATTTATTTATTTACAGCATTTATATCCCGCCCTTCTTTCTCACCCCGAAGGGGACTCAGGGCGGATCACATTACACATATAGGCAAACATTCAATGCCTTTTAACATAGAACAAAGACAAGACAAACATAGGCTCCGAGGGGCCTCGAACTCATGACCTCCTGGTCAGAGTGATTCATTGCAGCTAATTGCAGCTGGCTTGCTCTCCCGCCTGCACCACAGCCCGGGCCTATCATTATTATTATTATTATTATTATTATTATTATTATTATTATTATTTAAACAAGTTGTTTCCACCAAGAGTTAATCAAGTCAGCCATGTCACTAGTTAATTGTGAACACAGTTCTCATCAGAAACTTTTAATTACAGTCCCTGGGCCTCAATGGGCCCAATAGAGCTGTCATCCGAATACTTCTTTCTGTTTTAAAAGCGTATGGCACTTTATCACTGTTACTTATTTCCATGACACAGCACTTTATGAAACCTGTCCCTGCTGGTTTGCTTTTAATTACTCTGTTTTTATCTGCTCGGATTTTAATGTATGGTTTATTATTTTATTTTGTGTATCTTTGGAATGTTTTAAGTTTATGTCAAATATGTTGTGTTGTTGTTTCGGGCTTGTCCCTGTTGTGAGCCGCCCCGAGTCCCTCCGGGGAGATGGGGCGGGATATAAAAATAAAGTTTATTATTTATTATTATTTTCTGGGCCTCGATGTGTCAGGATTGCATCTTGGGCCCAGTTATTTGTTTATTTATTGCATCACTTCTACCCCGCCCTTCTCACCCATCAGGGGACTCAGGGCAGCTTACAATATAAACATACACATCATATTCATACTCCTTTCATACAATTCCATTCAAACCTAGGATCATGTTTATCTGTCACTCACCCCACCCTGTGATGACCCCTCCCTCTTGTCACCAGGGTGTGTGTAGGGGTGTGGGTTTCTTCAAAACCATCAATCAGTTTTAATAATATAATATATTATATATACATATATTGATAATATTGTCATGTTGTACAATGTAATACTAATAATAATACCATATAATAATATTAATTATTTGTTATATATTACATATAATATTACAGTATAGTGGTATAGTTCAATATAGTAATATAGAATGCTAATATTGTGCTGTGCTAATAATATAATATATTCTATGTACATACAGCTGCTCTGAGTTCCCTTCGGGGTGAGAAGGGTGGGATATAAATGTAGTAAATAAATGTAGTAAATGAATAAATAAATAATTTTAGAATTAGGCTCGCCCACTTGACTTGAAGGCACACAACAACAACAACAACAACAACAATCCTAATTAACTTGACTATCTCATTGGCCTGATAGGTTTATGTTGGTTAAAATTGTTTTCATTTTAAAATATTTTATTGTTCTTTCATTGTTGTTGTTGTTTTGCACTACAAATAAGACATGTGCAGTGTGCATAGGGATTTGTTTGTGTTTCTTTTTCAAATGATAGTTCGGCCCCTCCACAGTCTGAAGGATTGTGGACCGGCCCCCTGCTTAAAAAATTTGGGGACCCCTGGTCCAACTGGTAAGAAGCACATTCCTTAGTCCGAAGGAAGGAAGTCCTGTCCTCCAAGGCCGGAAATCATGTCGCATAGGCCACAGCAGGCGGTCAGTCAAACTGGCCTGCTGTTAACTGTTTCATTGCTGAAACACACACTTGCAAAACAGCAATAACCACTTGATTCGCATTTCATACTCACACAACCAAAATCTCACACCTGTGTCTCTCCTTCCCACAGATCGTGGTGACCGTCTGGAAGCGGGACCAGGAGAAGGCGGAGGCGCGGGAGAGGGGCTACCTGAGCCTCCTGCAGGACCGGGCCCCCGCCCAGACCTTCAAGGAGGAGCAGGGCGCCTTCAAGGCACAAGGTCGGCATTGGCGGGGGGGAGGGGGGGGCAAAGGTGGGGGTCCCAGAAGGGGTCCCGACACTCACTGTATCCTGAGGAAACTGTCATTGGTAGCAGATTATAGGGAATGAATGTCTCTGTGTTCTTGTTTTTCTTAAACTAAAAGCTTGCAACTCGCTGTCTTCTGTGTGGTCACTAATCTTAATGTGTCCCTCCCCCCCCCACCCCCTCCCTCAGTGAGCACCCTGCTGACCGTCCTGCCGCCCCCAGAGGTCAAGTGCCAGCAGCTCAACGTGGCCGGGAAGCACCTGACGGTCCTGAAAGGTGAGTATTAAAAAACTCAAAAATCAAAACAGTCAATAAGAAGCAACACTCTGATAACCAGACATGGGGACCAAGGGCAGCTAATGACTCTGAACAAAGGATGCCTCCAGGCAGGAAGCCAGGAGATGAAGCTATTCAGTGCTAATTAAGGTGATTAACTACAACATTCACACTGGCCTCCAACTGACAAAGAGTTCTCTCACCCTGGACTTTCCACAGATATATACAGTAGAGTCTCACTTATCCAACGTTCTGGATTATCCAACGCATTTTTGTAGTCAATGTTTTCAATAAATCGTGATATTTTGGTGCTAAATTCGTAAATACAGTAATTACTACATAGCTTTACTGCGTATTGAACTACTCTTTCTGTCAAATTTGTTGTATAACATGATGTTTTGGTGCTTAATTTGTAAAATCATAACCCATTTTGATGTTTAATAGGCTTTTTCTTAATCTCTCCTTATTATCCAACATATTTGCTTATCCAACATTCTGCCAGCCCGTTTATGTTGGATAAGTGAGACTCTACTGTGTATAAACCTTCCTTGCTTAGTTTCTCCATGCCTCACAACCTCTGAGGATGCCTGCCATAGATGTGGGCAAAACGTCAGGAGTTTCCACAGATATATATAAACCGGGTTGTTATATGTCTTTGGGGCTGTGTGGCCATGTTCCAGAAGTATTCACACAGCCCGAAAGACGTACAACAACCCTGTGATCCCGGCCATGAAAGCCTTCGACAACATATATATAAACCTTCCTTGCTTAGTTTCTCCATACCTCACAACCTCTGAGGATGCCTGCCATAGATGTGGGTGAAACGTCAGGAGAGAATGCTTCTAGAACATGGCCATACAATCCGGAAAACATACAACAACCCAATTGGGGGAGAGGGAAAACCATCTTCCGGCCCCTCCCTCCTGGGAATCACACACAGCCCCCCTATGACCTGTGACCTCCCCCCGCCTTGTGTGACCCCTCCCCAGTCCTGAACGCGGCCTCGCAGGAGGAGGTCTCCGTCTGGGACGTCCGCATCCTGCCCAACTTCAATGCCAGTTACCTCCCCATGATGCCCGACGGGTCCGTCCTGCTGGTTGATGACGTTTGGTAAGGAAACGGGGGGGGGGGGGGGATATGGGGAATATTGGGGGGGGAATTATGGGGGGCTCATGTCCCTTCCCCCTTCCCCTTCCACCAAGGGCCCCTCCTGAGAGGCCTGGGCAGGGGGGCTCAGACAGGCGTTAAGCCCTTCTTCCCCTTCTCCTCTTTCTCCTCCTCCTTCCTCTTCTTCTTATTCTCCTCCGTCATCTCTTTCTTCTCCTCTTTCTTCTCCTCTTCTTTCTCCGTCTTCTCTTTCTCTTCCTCTCCTTCTTATTCTCCTTCTCTTTCTTCTTCTTTTCTTTCTCCCTCTTCTCTTTCTCTTCCTCTCCTTATTCTCCTTCTCTTTCTTCTCCTTTTCTTTCTCCTTCTCTTTCTCTTCCTCCTTCTTATTCTCTGTCTTCTCTTCCTCCTCTATTGATCCCTCTTCTCTTTCTCTTCCTCCTCCTCCTTCCTCTCCTTCTTCTTATTCTCCGTCTTCTCTTGCTTCTCCTTCACTTTCTTCTCCTTTTCTTTCTCCCCCTTCTCTTTCTCTTCCTCTCCTTCTTATTCTCCTTCTCTTTCTTCTCCTCTTCTTTCTCCGTCTTCTCTTTCTCTTCCTCTCCTTCTTATTCTCCTTCTCTTTCTTCTCCTCTTCTTTCTCCCTCTTCTCTTTCTCTTCCTTTCCTTCTTATTCTCCTTCTCTTTCTTCTCTTCTTCTTTCTCCCTCTTCTCTTTCTCTTCCTTTCCTTCTTATTCTCCTTCTCTTTCTTCTTCTTTTCTTCCTCCTTCTCTTTCTCTTCCTCCTTCTTCTTATTCTCCGTCTTCTCTTGCTTCTCCTTCACTTTCTTCTCCTCTTCTTTCTCCCTCTTCTCTTTCTCTTCCTCTCCTTCTTATTCTCCTTCTCTTTCTTCTTCTTTTCTTTCTCCCTCTTCTCTTTCTCTTCCTCTCCTTATTCTCCTTCTCTTTCTTCTCCTTTTCTTTCTCCTTCTCTTTCTCTTCCTCCTTCTTATTCTCTGTCTTCTCTTCCTCCTCTATTGATCCCTCTTCTCTTTCTCTTCCTCCTCCTCCTTCCTCTCCTTCTTCTTATTCTCCGTCTTCTCTTGCTTCTCCTTCACTTTCTTCTCCTTTTCTTTCTCCCCCTTCTCTTTCTCTTCCTCTCCTTCTTATTCTCCTTCTCTTTCTTCTCCTCTTCTTTCTCCGTCTTCTCTTTCTCTTCCTCTCCTTCTTATTCTCCTTCTCTTTCTTCTCCTCTTCTTTCTCCCTCTTCTCTTTCTCTTCCTTTCCTTCTTATTCTCCTTCTCTTTCTTCTCTTCTTCTTTCTCCCTCTTCTCTTTCTCTTCCTTTCCTTCTTATTCTCCTTCTCTTTCTTCTTCTTTTCTTCCTCCTTCTCTTTCTCTTCCTCCTTCTTCTTATTCTCCGTCTTCTCTTGCTTCTCCTTCACTTTCTTCTCCTCTTCTTTCTCCCTCTTCTCTTTCTCTTCCTCTCCTTCTTATTCTCCTTCTCTTTCTTCTTCTTTTCTTTCTCCCTCTTCTCTTTCTCTTCCTCTCCTTATTCTCCTTCTCTTTCTTCTCCTTTTCTTTCTCCTTCTCTTTCTCTTCCTCCTTCTTATTCTCTGTCTTCTCTTCCTCCTCTATTGATCCCTCTTCTCTTTCTCTTCCTCCTCCTCCTTCCTCTCCTTCTTCTTATTCTCCGTCTTCTCTTGCTTCTCCTTCACTTTCTTCTCCTTTTCTTTCTCCCCCTTCTCTTTCTCTTCCTCTCCTTCTTATTCTCCTTCTCTTTCTTCTCCTCTTCTTTCTCCGTCTTCTCTTTCTCTTCCTCTCCTTCTTATTCTCCTTCTCTTTCTTCTCCTCTTCTTTCTCCCTCTTCTCTTTCTCTTCCTTTCCTTCTTATTCTCCTTCTCTTTCTTCTCTTCTTCTTTCTCCCTCTTCTCTTTCTCTTCCTTTCCTTCTTATTCTCCTTCTCTTTCTTCTTCTTTTCTTCCTCCTTCTCTTTCTCTTCCTCCTTCTTCTTATTCTCCGTCTTCTCTTGCTTCTCCTTCACTTTCTTCTCCTCTTCTTTCTCCCTCTTCTCTTTCTCTTCCTCTCCTTCTTATTCTCCTTCTCTTTCTTCTTCTTTTCTTTCTCCTTCTCTTTCTCTTCCTCCTTCTTATTCTCTGTCTTCTCTTCCTCTATTGATCCCTCTTCTCTTTCTCTTCCTCCTCCTCCTTCCTCTCCTTCTTCTTATTCTCCGTCTTCTCTTGCTTCTCCTTCACTTTCTTCTCCTCTTCTTTCTCCCTCTTCTCTTTCTCTTCCTCTCCTTCTTATTCTCCTTCTCTTTCTTCTCCTCTTCTTTCTCCCTCTTCTCTTTCTCTTCCTCTCCTTCTTATTCTCCTTCTCTTTCTTCTCCTCTTCTTTCTCCGTCTTCTCTTTCTCTTCCTCTCCTTCTTATTCTCCTTCTCTTTCTTCTCCTTTTCTTCCTCCTTCTCTTTCTCTTCCTCCTTCTTCTTATTCTCTATCTTCTCTTTATTGATCCCTCTTCTCTTCTTCATTCTCCTCCTTCTCTTGCAGCCACCAGTCGGGCGAGGTCTCCATGGCCTCCTTCTGCCGCGTCTCCTCCTCCTCTTCCTCTTCCTCTTCCTCTTCCTCGGCCTCGTGCTCCCTCCGGGCCCTTGAGGAGCAGAACTTCCTCTTCCAGCTCCAGGCCCCCGAGCAGCCCCCCAGCAGCGCCAAGGAGGTGAGGAGGGAGCGCGGGGAGCCTGGCTCTTGGCAGGGAGGGAGGAAGGGGCTGCAGTCCGTGCCCCCTCCCCAATGTCCTGGCCAAGTCGATGCCTCTTCTCCCCCCCCCCCCAGGGCCTGGAGGTCCCTCTCATCGCGGTGGTCCAGTGGTCGACCCCCAAGCTGCCCTTCACCGCCAGCATCTACACGCACTACAGGTGAGGCCCTGCCAATCCACTGCCTCCCTGCATCTCTTTAGAACAGGCCTGGGCCAACTTCAGCCCTCCCTCCAGGTGTTTTGGACTCCAACTCTCACCAATCCTAACTGCTGATATTATTATTATTATTATTATTATTATTATTATTATTATTATTATTATACTATTATTACTATTATATAATTATTATATATCACTGTTATATTATTTTTATAATAATATATTATTTTAATATTTATTATTATTTTATTGTTTTATATTGTTACTAGCTGTGCCCGGCCACGCGTTGCTGTGGCAAAGTCTGGTGGTCTGGGAAATAAAGTATTGAGGAATTGGTGGTAGTTAAGGTCAAGGGTAAAGGTTTCCCCCTGACATTAAGTCCAGTCATGTCTGACTTTGCGGGTTGGTGCTCATCTCCATTTCTAAGCCAAAGAGCCGGCGTTGTCCGTAGACTCCTCCAAGGTCATGTGGGATGACTGCATGGAGCGGCGTTACCTTCCCGCCGGAGCAGTACCTATTGATGCACTCACATTTGCATGTTTTTGAACTTCTGGGTTGGCAGAAGCTGGGGCTAACAGTGAGGGCTCTCTCCGCTCCCCCAATTCAAACCTGCGGTCTTTTGGTCCAGAAGTTCAGCAGCTCAGCGCTTTAACACGCTGCGCCATCAGGGGATATTATTTCCTAAAGGTTGTGAATATACAATATTTCTGATTTTTTTTTGTTTTTTGTCTGTTGGAGGCAAGTATGAATGCTGCAATTAGGGAAAATGATTAGGATGTAATGGCCTTGCAGCTTTAAAGCCTAAGTCTGCCTGTCCCCTGGGCTGAGTTGGTTGCTAGGATACCAAGTGGGCAGAGATTAGTCCTCTAACTGGCAGCAATTGGCTAAAAACAATTATTCCTTTCCCTCTAATTAGGACTTTATTTTTCTTTTCTTTTTGTTGTATCAACCTAGAGGCATGTATGATGGGTTGTGTTGTCAAATTTCGAGGTTGGGGGGCCTGTAGTTTTGTTGTTTTGTTGGTCACCGTGATGCTATCACTCATTTATATATATAGATATTTCATTATATTATTTGATAACATTATTATACTAGATTTTAATCTTTATTGTTTCTGTTATTATTTTATATTTTTATTATTATTTTATTTTAATCAGGCTTCAGGAGAACACCTGTAAAACTACCTAAGCTGCCAATAGTAGTCATTCCAGCACCAAGGATGCATCTGCAAACCTTGCCCCTCCAGGCGTTTTGGACTCTAACTGTTAGGAATTGTGGGAGTTGGAGTCCAAGACTCCTGGAGGGAGGGCCCAAGTTGGCCCAGGGACAAAAGAAGGGGGCTGTTGACAGACTCTGTGTGGGGCAGGGGTCCATCCCTATTGGAGGGTGCAGAGCAGAGATGGGCCTCTCCCACTTCTCCCACCCCTGCAGTTGGAGGGAGGGGTCTTCTGCGTGCACTTACCTTCCTGGGTGGGGTCTCCTCGGCCACGCCCCCTTCCCAGTTCTGAAGTGTGACCCCCACCCCGTTTGCGCAGGCTGCCCAGCATCCGCCTGTCGCGGCCGCGCTTCGTGATGACGGCGGAATGCCCCTCGCCCGTCCCGCTGCACCGCCGCTTCACCGTCACCTACACGCTCATCAACAACCTGCAGGACTTCCTGGCCGTGCGCCTGGTCTGGACCCCGGAGAGCGCCGCCGCAGGTGAGGGAGGGGCTGGGTGGGCGGGGCCAGGACCCCCGGGGGGGCAGAAGGGAGGGGTGGGGGCCCTGCTCCCGGTGGCCGGCCGGCCCTGACCTCTGACTCCCGGCTGCAGGCAAGAAGCTGTCCCGCGAGGAGCGGCGCGCGCTGCAGGACACGCAGGAGGCCATTGTGTGCCACACGCCCCTCAACAACCTGGGCTTCTCCCGCAAAGGCAGCGCCCGCACCTTCCGCGTCACCTTCCAGGCCCTGCGCGCCGGACTCTACGAGGTGAGGACACTCCACCCGCCTCTGGAGGCGCTTCCCGGCTGGGCCTCTGGGTGGCCCTCAAGCGGAGCACAGCCCGGCCTGCCACCCGGCCTGGCCTGCCAAAGGGCTTCCAGCGCTATAACATCATACACAACTTTATTTGTATTCCGCCCTATCTATCTCCCCAAGGGGACATGGCGAACGTGCAATGCCGTAAGACATTCGTCAAAACAAATACAAATAACAAGCCAGCCAGTTCCCCCCCAAAAAGCCAACAAAACCAACACCTGAGGCAAACTTATAACCCCCCAAAATGAAAGAAAAACCTAACCTAACATCTAATACAGTAGAGTCTCACTTATCCAAGCTAAACGGGCCAGCAGAAGCTTGGATAAGCGAATAACTTGGATAATAAGGAGGGATTAAGGAAAAGCCTATTCAACATCAAATTAGGTTATGATTTTACAAATTAAGCACCAAAACTTCATGTCATACAACAAATTTGACAGAAAAAGTAGTTCAATACGCAGAAATGTTATGTTGTAATTACCGTATTTACGAATTTAGCACCAAAATATCATGATATATTGAAAACATTGACTACAAAAATGGCTTGGATTATCCAGAGGCTTGGATAAGCGAGGCTTGGATAAGTGAGACTCTACTGTAATAATAATAATAATAATAATAATAATAATAATAATAATAATAATAATAATAATAGTTTATTTATATCCCGCCTCCATCTCCCCCGAAGGGGACTCGGGGCGGCTTAACAGCAAAATCAGATACAAAACAATGATAAAATATGAAACATCAAAGAACAATAACAAAACCCAATAGTAATATATACACAGTAACCAAAAAAAACACAACGCGGTATTAAAACATCAAATTAAAAACAATGAGGTTGCAATAGCAGATAAGCAAGGTGCACATTATGAGTTACAATTTCGTAAATAGATAAAGTGCAATAGAACCTAGAAACATTGAAGACGTTAAACATAAATGATTAAAAAAACACAATTAAAATTCACTTAAAATAGTTATTTAAATTATTATGCAGCCAAAAAACCAAGAGAGCCAACAAAGCCGACTGAACTAAGACTTGGAAGAGATCTTTAAAGGCCATCCAGTCCAACCCTCTTCTGCCTTCGTGCAGGAAAAGCACAATCAAAGTATCCCTGACAGATGGCCATCCAGCCTCTGTTTAAAAGTTTCCGAGGCAGGAGCTTCCACCACACTCTGAGGCAGAGAGTTCCACTGCTGAACAACTCTCCTTACGGTCAGGAAGTTCTTCCTCATGTTCAGGTGGCATCTCCTTTCTTTCCTGTCCTTGGCTCCAGTGAGTCCCAGTCTCCAGGACAGAAGGAAACGAGCCCCTCCCTCCTCCCTAGGACACCCTTTCACCTATGGATCCATGGCTCTTCTCATGCCTCCTCCCCACCTTCTCTTCTGAGGCTCAACAGACCCAGTTTTTTAAGACGCTCCTCAGAGGGATGATTCAGGCCTTTGAGCCTCCCTCTTCCTCTGGACTCCCTCCAGCTTGACTCTAAGCTGATTCCACCTGAACATGAGGAAGAACTTCCTGACCGTAAGGAGAGTTGTTCAGCAGTGGAACTCTCTGCCTCAGAGTGTGGTGGGAGCTCCTGCCTTAGAAACTTCTAAACAGAGGCTCTTTTGAACTGTGGGCCCCAGAATTGGACGCAGTGTGGTTCCAGGTGAAGAGGTCTGACCAAAGCAGAATACAAAGGCACTGTGACTTCCCTCGATCTGGACACTACACAGCCCAAAATCCCATTGGCCTTTTGAGATGCTGCATCACACTCTTGGCTCATGTCCAACTTGTTCTCCACAAAGCCCTAGGGGAGTGGCGGCATATAAAGTTTAAATAATAAATAAATAAATAAATAAAAGACTCCCAGATCTTTTTCACTTGTTGTTGAGCCAGGCGTCTCCCATCCTGTCTCTTTGCATTTCATTTATTTAAATAATAATAATAATAATTTTTATTCTTGTACCCAGCCTCTCTCCCCCCGCAGGGACTCAGGGTGGCTTAGAAATGCAAAAGAGTATACATACAAAAACATCAAATACAGTAAAGTCTCACTTATCCAACATAAACGGGCCGCCAGAATGTTGGATAAGTGAATATGTTGGATAATAAGGAAGGGTTAAGAAAAAGCCTATTAAACATCAAATTAGGTTATGATTTTACAAATTAAGCACCCAAACATCATGTTAGACAACAAATTTGACAGAAAAAGTAGTTCAATGCGCAGTAATGCTATGTAGTAATTACTGTATTTACGAATTTAGCACCAAAATATCATGATGTATTGAAAACATTGACTACAAAAATGCGTTGGATAATCCAGAACGTTGGATAAGCGAATGTTGGATAAGTGAGACTCTACTGTACCGAAAACGCACAAATGAAAAGTTAAAACATACGATTAAGATCAAATTTATTTCTGCCTAAGTGTAGCATCTTACCTTTGTCCTTGTGGAAATCCATGGTGTTCTATTAGCAAACCCCCCCTTTTCTCTCCCGCCCCTTCCTTTTGACCCCCTTCCCTGTCCGCCCTCCTCGCTTGCAGCTCTCCCAGCACATGAAGCTGAAGCTGCAGTTCACGGCCAGCGTCTCGAACCCGCCGCCCGAAGCCCGCCCGGTCTCGCGCAAGAGCAGCCCCGGCAGCCCGGCCGTGCGGGAGCTGGTGGAGCGGCACCAGGCCAGCCTCGGGCGCTCCCAGAGCTTCTCCCACCAGCAGCCGGCCAGGGGACACCTCATGCGGTGGGTCATCGGGGCACGGGGGGGGGGGGCTGGCGGGGGTCTTGGGGGACGGGGGGAGGGGAGGGGCCTTCCTGCTGTTGGGTGCTTGTGCTAAATGAGTGGTGGGAGGCCTCGGGCCGTGAGGACAGGGGCAAAACAGATCCCTTTGGAAGAGCTGAACCTTTCCTGAGCACATTAGCAGAGCCAAAGACACGACAAGAGCTTGCTTTTTAAGCAGGAACAGGCCAGAGTGAAGCTCATCACAATAGGTGGTCACAGCCCCCCCCCCTTTTATCAAAGCAGGCACAGAGGCCAGAGGAATTCAGCACGCCACATCAAATGGTTGATGTAATTAAAAACCAGTTTACTCACAAAATCTTGTGCAAAAGCATCACACAGGTCTGGGTGCCCTCGCTGCAGTATATCAAAGGGATGATCCATTTATTTTATTTCGTGTCAAAAGCATTGGTACAGCAAATACATTTCAAATAATGGAAATAAAATAGAAAAGAAAGAAATCACAAGCAACTAAATAGTTTTGGACCAAAAGCGGGCAACAGCAACCGCATTGTCTGTAGCTTTAAACAACTCCTCCTCCGTACATGAGGCAGGGCATTGTGGGCAAGCAGACATGTGCGGAGTTGTTTGTTCAGCTCCACAGTCACACAAGGTGGAGGATTCCTCCAGGGAGTGCCACCTTGCCAGGTTCCCTTTGGATCTGCCCACTCCACTTCTGAGTCTGTTCAGGGACTTCCAAGTGGCCCATTCTTGGTTTGCCCTGGAGGAAGGAAGACCCTCTTGGGGGGCCATCCAGTTGGAATTGCCAGGTTTAGCTGCCCAGAGGGACACCCTTGCTGTTGCTGGAGGGACATCAGGAGGAGGGAGTGGTGGTTCTCATGAAGCCCTTCCTTGATTTGAGTCTGGTGGGAGGAGGGTGATAGTCATGCAGTGGATGGCTTTCACAATGTTCGACCTTCTTTCTCTCACCGTTAGCAGCAACTTCCCGTCGCACGTCAGGAGGGGCAATGCCAGCTAACTTGTAGAGTTTATCATCAGGTGTAGGTTTAAGGCATCCCGTGATGATTCTGCATGTTTCGTTCAGTGCTATGTCCACCTGCTTTGCATGGGCAGACTTGTGCCAGACAGGACAGGCAGACTCTGCAGTTGAGAAAGACAAGGCCAGGGCTGATGTTCTTACTACTTGTGGGTCTGCACCCCATGCGCTGCCAGTCAGTTTCCGCAGGATGTTATTGCGTGCAGCTACTTTGTGCTTGGTGTTCATGCAGTGTTTCCTATATGTTAGTGTTCGGTCTAAGGTGACACCAAGGTATTTAGGATGGAAACAGTGTTCGAGCTCTTGGCCTTCCCAAGTCACTTTCAGTTTCCTGTTGGCTTCGCGGTTACGTAGGTGGAAAGCACACACTTGTGTCTTGGAAGGATTAGGTTCAGGTGGTTCTCCTTGTAGTAGCTGGAGAGATCTTTCAAGGCATTAGTGAGTTGCTTTTCAACTGGATGAATGGGATAATCCATGAAGGATAGAGAATGAAAGGTGGGCTCCTCCGCTTGAGCATGGGCCCAAGAGACAAGGCCATGCTCCACGCAGGCTACATGACCAGCAACTGGGACCAGACTGGACTGAAGCTGGACTAAACTGGGGGACAAAGGAGGAGACCCCTCTTGAATAACTTCAAAGGCATTTCCTCTGTGACGTGCAGCACAACTGCCTTTCTAGAAGATGCTCAGAGCTCCATGCAGATGTTAATGGGGAGTATCATTAAACTGAGAGGAAGGAAGCGGGTAAAGAAGGACATTCAGACAAGCGGCTTAGGGCGCATGCTGCCCCCCCCAATCCATACTGACGCACCCCCCTCTTTTCCTCTTTCTCCCCACAGGTCCGGCAGCGTCATGGAGCGCAGGGCCATCACCCCCCCGGTGGGCTCCCCGGTGGGGCGGCCACTCTACCTGCCCCCCGACAAGGCCGCCCTCTCCCTGGACAAGATCGCCAAGCGCGAGTGCAAGGTGCTGGTCATTGCGCCCGGGACGTGAGGCAGGCGGGACCCCAAGGGAGGGCCGGAGGGCCCCTCTCCGCGGCCATCGTGTCGCCCTGCCTCCCCCCCCCCCCCGCCAGTATGTCCCCCTCCCCACGCCACAGGCTCTCTCCGCCAGGAATGGCCACGCGCTGCACAAGGAGGGCCTGCGCCTCGCTCTCTGTTGCCAGAAAACCCCTCGCTGTGCCATCCGTCTGTGGGACCCCGGTGCGAAAGAGGGAAAGAAGGAAGCCCAGCTGGTGCCGCTGATGCTGCTGACGCTGCAGCGCATCCTGGGCCCCAGTGCTGCCCCCTGCTGGTGGAGGGCAGCCCGGCCCTTCCTCCTCCTGCAGTGGACTCTGCCGGGACCCCAGGGGTTATGCTCCCCTCCCGCCCGCCCTCCCTCCCTCCCTCCGTCCTGCCCCTCCCTCCCTCCTGCTTCGAGCCCCTTCACCCCAGGAGCCAGACCCTCTCCGTGCCATCCCCATCCATCATCTCAGGCTGGAATGCCCGCCCATTGCACTTTATTTAATTTCCTGTTATTTATATGTTATTGTCATGTTGTGTTTTTTTTAAAAAAAATTGCCTCTTGAGCAGCTCCAAACACCTGTGCGTTTGTGAATAAATGGCGCTGGTTGACCACCTGAAAAGCAGACCCCGTTTCATTTGTGGCCAAAGAACTGCATCCAGGGGGGGGGGGGGGACACAGGCGCACACACACACACAGGGGGACAAAGGCACCCCCTCCCCAAATGCATGCTGCCCTAGGATCTCTCCCTTTGTGTTTTGAACCTCAGGTGGAGGATGATGCTCTATTCTTCCAAAAAAGCCTTTGCAGAAACTTTGGGAACGGCAGGGTTTTCTGCTGAAGACATTGACCTACCAAGCAAGATAAAGGAATGCACGAGAAACGAAAATGACAATAGTCAACCCTCCACCTGCAAAACACATCAATCAATGTCCAAGGAACTGGCCATTTGCAGGCCAAGGGCGTGAGGGTGGGGCTTTAAGGGGGGGGCACATGAGCAGCACTGCAACCCCCCCCCATTCCGTGGCCAGGAAGGAAGTGTGGCAAATTCCCCAGTCAGAGCCTTGCTTCTTTGTAGCCACAGACAGGAAGAGGCGGGGCTTGTTGTCCTGGAAACCTCCCCCTCCTCCAGCCTTTCTCTTTGCAAGCCAGTGGGGGCAGCAGGGCTCTCATGGCATCCTAGAATAATAGAGTAGGAAGAGACCCCCAAAGGCCATCTAGTCCAACCCCAACCTGCCTTCTTGCCTTGATCTGGACACTGGACTCCTTTGGGCGCAGACACGCATCCCACTGGGCTGTTCAGCTCCTGCCTCTCTCTCTCTCTCTCTCTCGGCTCGTGTTCAGCTTGTTCTGCACCAAGACTCCCAAGATCCTTCTCGCATGTCGTGGAGCCAGGCATCTCCCATCCTGTCTCTTTGCATTTCATTGCTTTCTGCCCAAGTGTGGTATATATCTTACATTTCCCCTTGTCAAGTCCAAACACCTGTGGGGAGGGCTGCAGTTGGCCCAGGCCTGCGCTAAAAGCATGGAAACACACTTGTAGGGGTTTTCATTTTTAAAAAGGTTTTTTATTCCCTATGACACAGCCAGGAGTGACCCTCTTCCCTCATGTCCCGACGGCCAGACCCAAGAGTGGCCCATCTTCCCTGGTGTGCCTTGTGTGCAATGCTGTGCAGGGGGGGGGGGGGGGCTCCACTTCTTCCCCCTTTTGCTGCCACTTCCTCGGTCCCAACAAAATCACCATCATCATCAGAAGGAGGAGGAAGCTTAAGTTTCTGCTCAGACGATGACCGGCTCCCGGACGGTGTTCTGCCTCTTGACCACAAAGAGCTTCTGTCCGGAGACGGTCACCAGGAAGGAGTGCTCCCCAAACACCACTGCAAGGGGGAGGGGGAGGAAGAGGAAGAGGACACAGGCCGGAAGTGGGTGACACTACGACTCCCATAGCTCTGCAGGAGGCAAGGCAGCCACAAGGTTGGAAGCGAGAGATGCTCCAGTGACGTGGGATGAAGCCCTGCATCACAGCAGAATTCTGGGAAATGTAGTTCAGGGGAGACGGGACCTGCTTGGCTGGGAATCCCAAAGGCCCTGCCTTTGACTACATTTCCCAGAATCCTGCAGGAGTAAAGCCAAAGGGCACTGACTTGATATGTGACACAACAACCCAACCCTGGCCCCCTGCCCGTTTCCCCAGCACGAAAGTGGGGGGTGGGGGTGTCCCCAGAGAAGGCCCCTTCCCCTCCTCTCACCTGAGATGCGCCGGAAGGGCACGTCCGTGGAGCGCGGCAGGCGGAAGGCGCAGGCGGTGCTGGCCAGCTCCGAGAGGGCCGCCGCCGTGCGCTCGTCATTCTCCAGGTCACCCGCTGACTGCAAAGGGGAGGGGGAGGGAGGGGGTCAGCCAAGGAGGGGAATTAGTACTAGCATTAAGGTAAAGGTCAAGGTTTCCCCTGACGTTAAGTCCAGTCATGTCTGACTCTGGGACTCTGGTGCTCATCTCCATTTCTAAGCCAAAGAGCCGGCGTTGTCTGTAGACCCCTCCAAGGTCATGTGGCCACTGGCATGTCTGCATGGAGCACCGTTACCTTCCCACCGGGGTGGTACCTATTGATCTACTCACATTGGCATGTTTTCGAACTGCTAGGTTGGCAGGAGCTGGAGCTAACAGCAGGCGCTCATTCCGCTCCCGGGATTTGAACCTGGGACCTTTTGGTCTGCAAGTTCAGCAGCTCAGCGCTTTAACACACTTTGCCACCGGGGCTCCTAGTATTAGCATTAGGTTTATCTATACCCCACCTTCTCTCTCCACCTGGAGACTCAAAGCAGCTCTGTGTCTAGTATTAGGATTTATTTTGTAGACTGCTTTTCTCACTCCTAGGGCGCTCCATGCAGCCATGCCTGTGGCCACATGACCTTGGAGACGTCTACGGACAACGCCAGCTCTTCGGCTTAGGAATGGAGATGAGCCCCAACCCCCAGAGTCAGACACAACAAGACCTAACGTCAGGGGAAAACCTTTACCTTTACCTGGGGCAGTGGTTCTCAACCCTCCTAATGCCGCCACCCCCTTAATCCAGTTCCTCATGTGGTGGTGACCCCCCCCCCCCCAACCATCACATTATTTCTGTTGCTACTTCATCACTGTCCTTTAGCAACTGTTATGAATCGTCACGTAAATATCTGATATGCAGGATGTATTTTCATTCACTGGACCACATTTGGCACAAGTACCCAATACGCCCAGCTTTGAATACTGGTGGGTTCAGGAAGGGATTGGTTTTGCCATTTTGGAGTTGTAGTTGCTGGGATTTAGAGTTCACCTACAATCAAAGAGCATTCTGGAACTGAACCAAACTTGGCACACAGAACTCCCATGACCCACAGGAAACACTGGAAGGGTTTGGTGGGTGGGCACTGACCTTGAGTTTGGGAGTTGTAGTTCACCTACATCCAGAGAGCATCGTGGACTCAAGACTTGGCTGTTTGGTTGTCCATTGAAGTAAATCAGATCTAATTTGCCAAATAGTCACTGTTGAATTGTCAAAGGCTTTCATGGCCAGGATCACAGGGTTGTTGTATGTCTTTCGGGCTGTGTGGCCATGTTCCAGAAGCATTCTCTCCTGACGTTTCGCCCACATCTATGGCAGGCATCCTCAGAGGATGCCTGCCATAGATGTGGGCGAAACGTCAGGAGAGAATGCTTCTGGAACATGGCCACACAGCTCGAAAGACATACAACAGTCACTGTTGAATGTTTTTATGTTGTATTTTTTTATATTGTGGAATGATATTTTAAATTGTAAGTTGCTCAGAGCACCCTGGTGGAGAGCGAGTAATTAAGAAATAAAGTGAAGTGAAGTGACTCAAACAATGATGGATCTGGACCAAACTTGGCACCAATACTCAAGATGCCCAAATGGGAGCACTGGTGGAGTTTGGGGGAAATCGTCCTTGACATTTGGGAGTGGTAGTTGCTGGGATTTATAGTTCACCTACAATCAAAGAGCCCCTTGGACCCCACCAACGATGGAGCTGAACCAAACTTGGCCCAAAGAATCCCCATGACAGGCAGGAAATACTGGAGGGATTTGGGTTCCTAAGACCATCAGAAATATGGTGGTCTTTAGCGACCTCTCTGAAACCCCCTTCGCGACCCCCCCCCGGGGTCCCAACCCCCAGGGTGAGAAACACTGACCCAGGGGGACTCAAAGCGGTCCTCAACCACGCCCCCTCCCAGGCCCCGCCCCCTCTCAATCCTCACTCCCAGCCTTCCCCGGCCCCGCCCCCCTCCCAGGCTCCGCCCCCTTCTCTCCACCCCTGAATCCTCGGTCACTCCCTCTCCCAGGCCCCGCCCCCGTCTCCCAGGCTCCGCCCCCTTCTCTCCACCCCTGAATCCTCGGTCACTCCCTCTCCCAGGCCCCGCCCCCGTCTCCCAGGCCCCGCCCCCTTCTCTCCACCCCTGAATCCTCGGTCACTCCCTCTCCCAGGCCCCGCCCCCCTCTCCCAGGCCCCGCCCCCTTCTCTCCACTCCTGAATCCTCGGTCACTCCCTCTCCCAGGCCCCGCCCCCGTCTCCCAGGCTCCGCCCCCTTCTCTCCACCCCTGAATCCTCGGTCACTCCCTCTCCCAGGCCCCGCCCCCGTCTCCCAGGCCCCGCCCCCTTCTCTCCACCCCTGAATCCTCGGTCACTCCCTCTCCCAGGCCCCGCCCCGTCTCCCAGGCCCCGCCCCCGCCTCACCGCCAGCACGGCTCCGTCGCAGATGACGAGGTACCCGGTCTGGTCCGGGACGCGCTCCAGGCCTTGCGTCAGCGCCGCCGACGCCGCGGAAGAGGCCTGCCAACGCGAACGAGGGACGGGAGAGACCCGGATGAGACCGGATGAATGAGGGACCGAGCGCCCCCTCGCCCCCCCCCCCGCGCCTCCCTCCGTCTCCCTGGAAACTCACCATCTCCCCAGCCGACTGCGCCGCGCGTCACGTGAGGCCGGGATACTTCCGGCAACGCCCCCGCAGCCCCGCTAGGCGTCCCCTCTTCTGTTCTGTCCCCGCCCCCTCCGTCCTGAATATGATCCGCCACCCGCCAATCGGATCCCTTGTTTCCCCGCCCGCCCGCCTCCCATTGGCTCGCGTGGCTCAGTGGGCGTGGCCAATGCGGCCCAAGGAATAGGAGCCTCTCGGGAGGACCGGAAGAGAATTGGCCGCGAAGAGCCATAGAGAGGGAAGGAAGACCAGAGCGGACCCCCGTTTGGAAAAAACATGGGCGCCTTCCTATGCACACTGCATGTGTTGGAAGAGAGATCGGATGGAGTTTTAAGGCTCGAGGTCTGTATATTAGGGGGGGAGGGGGTGAGTTTTCCGGGCTGTGTGGCAATGTTCCAGCAGCATTCTCTCCTGACGTTCTATGGCAGGCATCCGCAGAGGTTGTGAGATCTGTTGGAAACGAGGCAAGTGGGGTTTATATATACAGTAGAGTCTCACTTATCCAACATAAACGGGCCGGCAGAACGTTGGATAAGCGAATATGTTGGATAACAAGGAGAGATTAAGGAGAAGCCTATTAAACATCAAATTAGGTTACGATTTTACAAATTAAACACCAAAACTTCATGTTATACAACAAATTTGATAGAAAAGGTCGTTCAGTACGCAGCAATGTTATGTTGTAATTACTGTATTTAAAAAATTTAGCACTATAATATCGTGATGTATTGAAAATGAAACTACAAAATTGACTACAAAAATGCATTGGATAATCCAGAACGTCAGATAAGCTAGTGTTGGATAAGTGAGACTCTACTGTGTGTGTGTATATATATATATATATATGTGGAATGATGTCCAGGGTGGGAGGAAGAAAGAACTCTTGTCTGTTGGAGGCAAATGTGAATGTTGTAATTGGTCACCTTGATTAGCATTGATCGGCCTTGCAGCTTCAAAACCTGGCTGCTTCCTGCAACCCAGTGATTCCAGCCATGAAACCCTTCAGCAGCACAGAGTAGATGGTCATTTTAGGGCAACTGAAATAACACTTCTGAAGATCTGCGCTATATTTTGTGCATTGGCATATCTTTGTTCCTAACAGTTCAGAGAGATAACCAGGGATCTCAGTCTAACAGCAACACAGTGATTCCGGCCATGAAACCACTTTCAACCATGTAAATGTGACAGTCTTTCAATGGGAAGCGTGCGCCTGGTTTTGTCCGAGGAGACAATCAAGTTCATTAGGATTTCTGAGTCCCTTTGGATGAAGATGTGCTACAGAAGGTAACCCAGAACTCAGGGCTGCTTTTATTTAAAGTTCACTCCATGGTTCAGCTTAGATGAGAAACCAATGACTGACATAGAATACTTCAAAATCCTTTCAGCAAAGCTTACATGACCAGGCAGGGCAGCAGAAGCCCCACACAGGGAGGCAGATGCTTCGTTTGAGAAGGAGGGGCAAGGGCCCTGGTTGCAGGAGCAAGGGGGGCCCTCCCTCTACGCTCCCCCCCGGTCCCCATGCCCGCCGTGGGGCAGGAGGGCCCCGAAGAGGAAGACGGCGCCCAGGAGGCAGAGGGAGAAGAGCAGGGCCACGGCCAGGGCCACGTGCAGGGCGGTGGTCACCCCGAAGGCAAAGAGGAAGAGCGTGCGCTGGCAGAAGCCCCGGCCGGGGTCCCCTTTCTCCTCAAAGTCCGGGGGGTAGATGGAGTAGACCCACACGCTGCCTGCAAAGGGAGAAGCATAGAATGATAAGGCTTGGAGGGGGCCTCCAAAGGACATCCAGTCCAACCCCCTTCTGCCCTCATGCGGGAAAAGCACAATCAAAGCTGCCCCCCAACACATGGCCACCCAGCCTTATTATTATTATTACTAGCTGTGCCCGGCCACGCGTTGCTGTGGCTTATGGGAATCCTTTGTTGGCCAGGTGGAATAACAGTGAATAGCCTTGCAGTCTCAAAGCCTGGCCGTTTTCTGGAGTAGCTGGAGCTGTTTGTTGTATGAACGTAGAGGCATGGACGATGGGTTGTGCTGCCAAGTTTAGTGTTTCTGGGATGTGTAGTTTTGTCCTAGGCTGAAATTTCATTACCGTTTTATATATATAGATTATTATTATTATTATAAATAATAATAATTATTATCATTATATAAATAGTATAATATATATATTACTAATAATAATAGGGGCCCCCTGGTGGCACAGTGCATTAAAGCGCTGAGCTGCTGACCTTGCGGACCAAAAGGTCCCAGGTTCAAATCCCGGGAGCGGAATGAGCGCCCCCTGTTAGCCCCAGCTCCTGCCAACCTAGCAGTTCGAAAACATGCCAATGTGAGTAGATCAATAGGTACTGCTCCGGCGGGAAGGTAATGGCACTCCATGCAGTCAGGCCTATGGTGACATGACCTTGGAGGTGTCTATGGACAACACCGGCTCTTCAGCTTAGAAATGGAGATGAGCACCAACCCTCAGAGTCAGACATGACTGGACTTAACGTCAGGGGAAAACCTTTACCTTTACTAATAATAATAGAGTTGGAAGGGACCTCTAAAGGCCATCCAGTCTAACCCCCTTCTGCCTTCATGCAAGAAAAGCACCATCAAAACCCTCCCTACAGGTAGCCATCCATCCTCTGCTTAAAAGCCTCTAAGGAAGGAGCTTCCACAACACTACACACCATTGAAGCATCCAATCCACTTTATAATAATATAATAATTATATATAATGTAATATAAAAATAGTAATAGAAGAAACCACATGGGCCCTTTGGTCCAACCCCCTTCTGCTTCCACGCAGGAAAAGCACCATCAAAACACACACACACACCCCTGACAGATGGTCATCCAGCCTCCAAGGAAAGAGCTTCCACTGGACTCGGAGGCAGAGAGTTCCACTGCTGAGCAGCTCTAAGAAGTTCTTCCTAATAATGTTCAGTTGGAATCTCTTTTCCTGCCCTTTGAATTCATTGCTCTGAGTCCAGTCTCCAGGGCAGCAGAAGACAATCCCCTCCCTCTTCCTTGTGACGCCCTTTCACATACTTATACATGGCTGCCATGTCTCTCTCAGCCTTCTCTTCTGCAGGCTGAACAGACCCGTCTCTTTAGGACGCTCCCGAGAGGGATTATGCATGGTCTCCAGACCTTTGACCCTTTGAGTCTCCCTCCTCCTCTGGACTCCTTCCAGCTCATCAATATCCCACTTAAACTCTGATGCACAGAATGGGACCCAGTGTGATTCCAGGGGAAGAGGTCTGGCCAAAGCGGAAGAGAGAGGCACCTTCACTTCCCTCGATCTCGACACTACACTCCTGATGCAGCCCACAATCCTGTTGGCTTTTTCAGCTGCTGCATCACACTCTTGGCTCATGTTCAGCTTGTTCTCCAGGAAGACTCCAAGAAGGAGGGAGGGGGATGAAGAGGAGCCCCCCCCCATGAGCTCCACAATGGTCAAGTTAAGGCGCTGAACCCCTTGATTTTCCAGATGGAATTGCCTTGAACTCCAGAGGCAAAATGTAACAGAGACAGATGTGGTTTTCTCAGAGGCTTAGAGATAAGGAAAGGGAAAGCAGGTGAGCGCGGAGGGATTGAGGCCCTTTAAGTGGTTTCAGCTGGTACAATCCTAATTATGAAGACTGTTTTAAATGGATTTTGGCTTCTAAGGTTCTTTTGAAATAGTTTTTTAAACTTTGATGCTTCTTTATAAAGTTGCTTGTTTCTTCATATACTCCTTTTTCAATAAACTAACTTACTGGACTCCTTGGGCATAGTGTGGTGTGTGGTGGGAAAGGTGGTTCAGGGCTCAAGGGCAACAGTTCTCTCAACGGAGGCCAGTAGCCGGGCAAGGACGGTAGCCGGCCACCCCCCTGGGGCATTTCTTGACCTCTCCTGCCCCATCCCCCCTCGTTATGCAGGTCCAGGGGAAGAGGGAGGGGCTTTGTGGGTCCCCAGCCACCCTCACTCACCTGCAATGAACCAGGCGCAGAGGAAGAGGAGGCAGGTGACCCGCAGGTGGTGGACCAGGGTCCGGGGCCACTCGGAAGCCCCCTCCTCGCAGGAGACGCAGCCCAGGAGGAGGAGGAGGAGGGAGACCGCGCTCAGGACCAGCAGGTAGATGGGGACCAGCGGCTGGCGGGGGCACTGCTCCAGGTAGAGGGCACCTGCAGGTGGAGGCAGGTCGTGGGCTTCAGGGCCACTCCATCATAGAAGGGACCTCCAAGTCCAACCCCCTTCTGCCATTAGGCATGAAGACACAATCCAAGCCCTCCCAACTGATGGCCATATCCAGCCTCTGCTTAAAGACCTCCAGAGAAGGTATGCCAGAGGCAATCTGTTTCCATGCTGAGAAGCTTTTCTTACCTGCCGTAGGCTCAGGTGGAATCTCCTTCCCTGCTATTTGAACCCAAAGCCATGGAGCCCCATTGAGGCCATTCCCTGCTTACCCAGAGTGCTATTCCTGAATCAGACCAACTTTGGCCCTCCAGGTGTTTTGGACTCCAACTCCCACAATGCCTAACAACCTACTGGCTGTTAGGAATTGTGGGAGTTGGAGTCCAAAACACCTGGAGGGTGGGCTGAAGTTGGCCCATGCTTGTGTTTGACCTTCAACTCTTAACTTTAAATTGGAAGGAAATTGACCCAAAGAGCTCTGCAATTCTTATGTGAGGAACACAAAAATACCAATCTTGTCATCACCCCAAAAATGGGGGGGGGGGGGGTGACTATTATTACAGGTTGGGCTTTAGCACAGTAGGCCAATCCCCAAGCTGCAATAAATCTTGCCAACTGGAAGGTTGAGAGTTTGAAACCCAGGTCAGGGTGAGCTCCTGACTTTTAGCCCAGCTTCTGCCTACCTAGCAATCTGAAAACAGGTGTGAGTAGATAAATAACAGCCACATTAAAGCGGGGAGTTATTTAGGCTTGGTGTATGGATCATAAAAAGGAAGTTTAAGAACAAAGAAAGCTCTTTGCAGGGAGATGGAGCAACAGCACCCCCTGGTGGCCAGAACCAAGCAGAGCCTCCAAAGATGCCGCAAGATGGGAAAGCCTATATAAGCCTCTATCTGTTGCCTGTCTTGTCCTTGTTATAGTTGCCGCATGTGTGTTCTGTGATCTGCCCCAAGTCCCCTTCTGAGTGAGAAGGAAGAAATAGAAATACTGCAATTAAATAAATACAGTTGAGGTATCAGTTAACTTGCTCCATGGCCAGCAGTTAGGCATTATTGTGGGAGTTGGAGTGCCAAACACCTGGAGGGAGGGAGGGAGGGAGGGAGGGAGGGAGGGAGGGCCAAAGTTGGCCCATGCTTGGTGTAGATCAGGCCTGGGCCAACTTCAGCCCTCCCTCCCTCCAGGTGTTTTGGACTTCAGCTCCCACCATTCCTAACAGCCAAGTTGGAGTCCAAAACACCTGGAGGGAGGGAGGGCCGAAGTTGGCCCAGGCCTGGTGCCGACCCCGAACGAGGACCCTCCCCCCCCCCGCGCAGAGTGCATTAACTGGGGGTCCCGCCCGGGGGTCCCATCTCCGCTCACTCACCTAGGACTATTCCAGTGATGGGCAGCAGGGTCGAGAGGATCCACAGCAGCACTGGAAGGGTGATTAAGTAATACATTGGGGGGGGGGGATTTCTCACATATACCCCCCCCCCTCTGGCATTCGGGGAGGGGTCCGGACTCACCCTTGAGGGCCCGGTGGGAGGGGGTGTCCTCGGCGGCGGCGACCAGGAGGGGCTGCTGGGCTTCTTCGTCCATTTCTCTCCGTCGGAAGAAGAAGAAAGAGGAGGAGGAGGGGGCCCGGCTGCGGGGGCAGAAGGGGCGGCCCGGGGGGCAGGGGCGCCGGTCAGGCCTCATCGGGGGGAAGGGGAGGTGGGGAAGGGGCTCCACCCTCCCCGCCCTTTAAGAGACGCCCCCGAAGGAGGAGGGGGAGGGGGGAGACCCAGCTGCAGACGCCCCTCCGCCTCCTCCTCCCCCCCCCCCCCCCCGCAGGATCAGGACCCTCGGTTCGGGCTCCTCGCCCTCTTCCTCCGGCTCACCTGCCCCCGGGGTGAGGCTTTACTCAGGTGCATTCAACTGCCCAGAGTTTGTTTCTGAGCGAGCGAGCGAGGGAGGGAGGGAGGGAGGGAGGGGCCTCATCCTGCTAGAGCAATACTTTTTCCGTGAGGGTCTCCTCACCCGAGTCTCCACCCACTCAACCTACGTGTCCTCCAAGGCTTTCATGGCCGGAATCCCTGCCTCGCTGTGAGTTTCCCGGCCTGCCTGGCCATGTTTCCAGAAGCATTCTCTCCTGATGTTTTGCCCGCATCCATGGCAGGCATCCTCACAACCTCTGAACACGCCTGCCATAGATGTGGGCGAAACGTCAGGAAGGAATGCTGCTGGAACACTCAGCCCGGAAAACTCACAATAACCCAGTTCAACATACTTTGTGGCACAAAACCCACGAAGTTTCTGGAGTGGGACAACTAACTCCTTTTCGAGTCAGGGCCGCACCATTAAATAGGAAACAACTCTTTCAAGCCAGGAACAGAACACGCATCGGATTTTTTTTAGCAGAGTGTAATGTGCACCTTGCTTATCCACTGTTGCAGCCTCATTGTTTTTAACTCGATGTTTTAATACCGCGTTATGGGGGTTTTTTTCCCCTCGGTTATTGTGTATGTTTTGTTACTGGTTTCTGTTGTTGTCCTTTGATGTTTCATATTTTATTTTATCATTGCTTTGTATTGTGATTTTGCTGTAAGCCGCCCCGAGTCCCCTTCGGGGGAGATGGAGGCGGGATATAAATAAAATTATTATTATTATTATTATTATTATTATTATTATTATTATTACTATTGAGAGGAAATTGTGCTCTACCCCTGAGGGGCAGGGAAGCGCCCTCTGCACAGGCTCCAGGCTCCAGGCTCCTCCCTCCTCAAGGGCCCCGGTCCCGGAGCAGGAAGGCAGCCCCCTCCCCCTCTCCCCCCCCCCAGAAGAGTGTGGGCTTTGGCTGGGGAGGGGCTTCCCCCCCCTTCCCCCTCGCAGCCCCATCTACACTGCCATTTAGCCTCGTTTCAGAACGCAGATCAACTGCATACAATTGGAACATACGGCAGTGTAGATGGGGCCAGCAAGGAAGGGGTGTGTGTGTGTGTTGGGGGGGGGGTCCCGGTGGCCAGGGCTCGGGTCAGGCGTCCCTGCCCCTCGACCCCCGCGCCCCCTCGGCCCACGCCCCCCTCCCTCCCTCCCTCCCTCCCTCCTTCCTTTCTTCCTATCTTTGATATGATGCTTTTCTGTTTGGTGGGTGTAATAATCATGTGTTGCTTCAGGATTTGTACTTCTTATTGTTTCTGTTTCAATCCTGTGTCGCAATAAGCCCCTGAATGTGTCCTTCCCACACGTGATCCAGAGTTTGCAATCACGGCCTTTGGGGTGCCTGTGAACCGCCCTGAGCCCCCCCCCTCCGCGGAGACAGGCCAGCCTTCCCTAGAAACCCAGTCTTATTACAGTAGAGTCTCGCTTATCCAACGTTCTGGATTATCCAGCGCATTTTTGTAGTCAATGTTTTCAATACATCATGATATTTTGGTGCTAAATTTGTAAAAACAGTAATTACAACATAACATTAATGCGTACTGAACTACTTTTTCTGTCAAATTTGTTGTGTAACATGTTTTGGTGCTTAATTTGCTGCTTATGTGATTGTTTTAGTCAATTGTTATGTTTTGTTCTTGTTTCTAATTCTTATAGCGTTTTATAGTGTTTTCAGTGTTTTATTGTACAGTGTTTTATGCTGATTTTATATTGGAAACCGCCCTGAGTCCCTTTTGGGAGAGAGGGCAGTAGGTATACAAATAAACTTTTACTTACTTACTTACTTACTTACTTAATTTGTAAAATCATAACCTAATTTGATGTTTAATCGGCTTTTCCTTAATGCCTCCTTATTATCCAACATATTCGCTTATCCAACATTTGCCGGCCTGTTTATGTTGGATAAGTGAGACTCTACTGTATTATTATTATTATCCTCCCTCCCTCCTTCCCTCCCTCCTTCCTTCCGGGCGTCGCCCTGGGCCCCCTCTCTCTTCCCATGCTCAGGAACACTCTCGCTCCCCATAGACACTTCCCTCTCCTCTCTCTCTCTCTCTCTTTGTAAGCCGCTTTGAGTCTCCTTGTGGAAAGAAAAGCGCGGTATAAATAAGCAACATCATCTTTCTCGAGGGGCGGGGGGAGGGTCGCGCTCCGGGGAGGGATTTCAGTGATTGTCCGGCCGCCCCTGGACCTCTTTCCAGGGAGATTATTATTATTATTATTATTATTATTATTATTATTACAGTAGAGTCTCACTTATCCAAGCTAAACAGGCTGGCAGAAGCTTGGATAAGCGAATATCTTGGATAATAAGGAGGGATTAAGGAAAAGCCTATTAAACATCAAATTAGGTTATGATTTTACAAATTAAGCACCAAAACATCACGTTTTACAACACATTTGACAGAAAAAGTAGCTCAATATGCAGTAATGCTATGTAGTAATTACTGTATTTATGAATTTAGCACCAAAATATCACGATATATTGAAAACATTAACTACAAAAATGGCTTGGATAATCCAGAAGCTTGGATAAGAGAGGCTTGGATAAGTGAGACTCTACTGTACTATTCTATGTGTGTCTCCCCCGCTTGATCTCCCCAAAGCGGACTCAGAGGGGCCTGAGTTTCCCCTGCGGCATAACAGGGACCCCTCCCCACCATCAGGGCTTGCGGGCCTCGTCTGCCCCTCCCCCTCCCTCCCTCCCCCCACCCCCCCCGACCCACCCCCCGAGGCGAGACCCTGCTGCCCACTCCCCACCTTCTTTCCTTCCTTCTTCCTCGGGCTCTCCGTCCGTCCGTCCGTCCGTGGGTGCGTCCGGGGGCTCAAAGTCCTCCTCCCCCCTCCCTCCCGTCCTTGCCCCCCCCCCCCCCCCGCAGCACCCCCTCCCCCTTGTTCTTCTTCTTCCTGGGCCCGGGGCGAGTCAGCAGCCGAGTTGCCCAATTCGGGCCCTTATCGCCCTTTTCCTTATCGGACGCGTCACCCGCGGGTGACAAGAGGAGGCGGAAGGAGAGGCACTCGCCACAACACGGGGGGGGGGGAGGGCAGGGAAGGACCTTTATTAAAGGGGAGGGGTCCCCACTTGCTCTGGGGAGGGGTCTTCGGAGGGCAGCCGGGCGAGGGCGAGGAGGGGTCTTCGGGGTCTCCTCAGTGGTAGGTTTTCTGGAGGGAAAGAGAAGCCAAAGGCCGCGTGAGAGTTGGGGGGGGGGAGTGTCTACTTGGGGGAGGGTCTCCTCCCGTGCCAGGCCCCCCTTCTACACTGCCATATAATCCGGATTAGCAAAGCAGATCATCCACATTATTATCTGTCTTGAACTGGATTATATGACAACTCTTCCGCCCAGAATATCAAGGCAGATCATCCCCGAATATCTGCTTTGAACTGGGTTTTTTTTTCCGTGTCAGGAGCAACCGGAGTGAGAGAATTGGCCGTCTGCAAGGACGTTACCCAAGGGACGGCCGGATGTTTTGATGTTTCACCATCCTTGTGGGAGGCTTCTCTCATGTCCCCGCATGGAGCTGGAGCTGGAGCTGACAGAGGGAGCTCATCCGCGCTCTCCCCGGGTGGGATTCGAACCTGCCAGCCTTCAGGTCAGCTACCCAACCATCAAGTCACGAGGCTTTTATCCCCTAGGCCATCGGAGGCTCCTACTGGTCATCTGAGTCCACCCGGCCATATAACCCAGTTCAATGCGGATTCGATACAGCGGTGTGGACGGGGCCCTCGTCTACACTGCCACCTGATCTAGTTCAGAGCAGACCATCCAGGTGTTATAGGGCAGCGCAGCGCCCTTCCAGGCACCCCCCCCCTCTCTCCCAGGATCCGATCCCAGGTTTTCCGTTTATCCCGGATTATTTGTCAGTGGGGACTCATATAATCCAGTTTAAAGCAGCGACCCTGGGATCAGACCCTGGGAGAGAGAGGGGGCCTGCCTGGAAGGGCCCTCCCCTACAAGAATGTCTCCTACCAGCCTCATTCTCACAGGTCCCTTCTGATAGGAATTGGATTATATGGCAGTGTGGACTCATATCACCCAGTTCTGCGCAGGCACTGTGCCTGATCTGCTTTGACCACCTGGGTTGCGTGGCGGTGCAGGGGGAGGGTAGGGGGTTGGGCCTTGTGGGGGGCGTGGCCTGCCCTCACCTGGGCGGGCTCCTCCTCGTCGTCCCGGCAGGTCCCGCAGCAGCATCCGAAGAGCCCGTTGAAGACCTGGACGAGGCAGAGGCCGAGCTCGGCCAGGGCGGCGCCCAGGAGCAGCGCGAAGAGCACCACGTTGAACTCCACCACGCCCTCCGGCAGCAGGCACCGCCCCCACTGGGACCGGTCCAGCAGGTAGCTCTCCTCGCTGCAGAAGAAGGGAGGGAGGGAGGGAGGGAGGACTGTTAGTATGGGATGGGACAGAGAAACCAGACGGATTCATAACTGGCAAAGGGGGAGGCAGCCACAGGCTTTGTATTTCTAGGCGTGAAGATTCCCACAGACAGGAAGTCAGAAGACGTTTCCTTCTTGGGCGGAGAGCCATGGCCAAGCTGGACACAAGAGTGAAGAGCAGAGGCTTCACAATGGCCACGAAGGAAGGAAGGTCCGCATAGTCAAAGCCATGGTATTCCCCACAGGAACCTATGGATGCGAGAGCTGGACCACAAGGAAGACTGAGCGAAGGAAGGAAAATAGACGCTTGTGAACTGTGGTGTTGGAGGAAAATCCTGAGCTTGCCTTGGACCTTGGCAAGAAGATCCAACCAGTCCATCCTCCAGGAAATCATGCCCACTGGCTGCTCACTGGAGGGAAGGATACAAGAGGCAAAGGTGAAGTCCTTTGGCCACATCATGAGAAGACAGGAAAGCTTGGAGAAGATCATGGTGCTGGGGAAATGGAAGGAAAAAGGAAGAGCGGCCGACCAAGGGCAAGGCAGGTGGGTGGGTGGGATCCTTGAAGGGACGGGTTCCACCTTGAAGGAGCTGCGGGTGGACACCGCAGACAGGGAGCTCTGGCCTGGGGTGGTCCAGGAGGTCACCAAGAGCAGAAGCGACTGAACAAATAAACAACATAGAGCAGGCCTGGGCCAAATTTGGCCCTCCCTCCAGGTGTTTTGGACTCCAACTCCCACCATTCCTAATGGCCAGTAGGAAGCCCAGCCTTAGCTTCTGTGTGCCCCGGAATCATTACTATTGTTATTTGATGCACAAGATGAGTCCACAGCAAACAAGACCACCCTGCTGGCTTTTGTCTTGGATCCCATGTCAGACCCTTCCCAAGTGTCTAGGGCTGTATGATGTATCGGCAAAAAATGCGTGCAGATCTAAGTCTTTTCCAGCTGAACAGGTGATGATTTGGTCAGTGCCAATTGTGTTTAAGTGCAGGTCTTCAGGCCCTGCACCCAGAGTGCCCATCACCACTGGGACCACCTTGACTGGCTTGTATCAGAGTCTTTGCAGTTCAGTCTTTAAATCCTCGTATCATGTCAGCTTTCCCAATTGTTTCTCATTTATTTATTTATTTATTTGCAGCATTTATATTCTGCCCTTCTCACCCATAAGGGGACTCAGGGCGGATCGCAGAACATATACATGGCAAACCTTCAATGCCGTTCAACATACAGGACCGACAACAGACAGAGGTATTTGTCGGCATTTTTTCTAACTTCGGCGTCTCGGAGGTTGTGTAAAAAAAGGAAATGGCAGAATTGCCTGCGATCAAAGAACAGATGGGAAAATGCGTGGTCAAGGGCTCGGCTCATCATACCGGCTGGAGCTGTTGCTTTTTCCCCAGGAGTCAGGAGTCTTGAGCTCCAAAATTGTGCCTGTCTGAATTTGGAAGTCCCAGAGACGTAGTAGTAGTTGTTATTATTAATAGCCTGCTTTTCTCTCCCCGGGAGACTCAAGGGGAGGGGGCTGCACCCAAAAGGCTCCTGCGGAAAGCACCCCTGCCCCCCAACAGCCCCGCAAGGGGGTCCCTCCCTCGTGTGCCCCCCCCCACAACTCACCTGACCCCCTCCCCGGTGTTCTCAAAGGGGCGCCCCCAGTCCAGGTGTGTCCCGTTGACCATGTACTGGCAGAGGGGTCCGTGCACCAGGCCCAGCAGGGAGACCACCACCGAGTAGGAGGCCCCCAGCACCCCCACCGCCGCCAGGATCACCGACAGGAACATCTGGAAGGAAAGGAGGGAGGGAGAGCGGTCAGGCCCAGCCCAAGCATGGGTGTTATGATCTCCAATCCTTGACATCTCTGTTTGGCTGACAAGGAACAGATGCCAGCCATAAAACAGGCCGGCCATAAAACATCAATTACCCTCTGGTACGTGGGAGCCCCTATATATGTGGGCCAAAGAGAAGGTTCTGGCATTCGGTACATTAAAAATCTGTTGGAATCTACCAGCGTGTCTTGGTGATTTTCCTTTGGAAGACGGACCCACAACACAACTGGGAGATGAGAACCTGACAACGGGCTAACTTTGGTCTTCCCATCAGCTGTTTTGGACTCCGACTCCCACAAGTTCAACAGGGAGAAATACAAGAGACTCCACTGAGGCAGACAAAAGGAAAGGCAAAGAGACAGAACGCGGGACGATGCCTGGCTTGGTAGCAGTATGTGTGGGAAAGACCTTGGAGTCCTCCTGGGGAGGAAGAGGATGAGGAGCCAGGAATGTGATACAGCTGGGGGAAAAGCCAGTGGGATTTGGGTCTGCATCAAGAGGAGCCTAGTGCCTACGTCCAGGGAAGTCATGTTCTCCCCTTCTATTCTGCCTTGGTCAGATCACATCTGGAATCACACTGTGTCCCATTGTCATGATCTCCAATCCTTGACATCTCTGGTCGGCTGACAAGAACAGATGCCAGCCATAAAACGGGCCAGCCATAAAACCTCAATGACCCTCTGGTATGTGAGAGCCCCTATATATGTGGGCCAAAGAGAAGGTTCTGGCAATTCAGTACAATAAAATCTGTTGGAATCTACCAGCGTGGCTCTTGGTGCTTTTTCCTTTGGAAGACTGACCCACAGCACAACTGGGAGAAGAGAACCCGACACCCATTCTGGGCGCTGCAGTTGAAGGGAGATGTTGACTCTAAGCTGGAAGGTGTCCAGAGGAAGAGGGAGACTCAAAGGATCAAGGGTCTGGAGAACAAGCCCCATGAGGAGCGGCTGAAAGAGATGGGCATGTTTAGCCTGCAGGAGAGATGGTGGAGAGAGGCATATTAGCCATGTATAAAGATGTGAGGGGAAGTCCTAGGGAGGAGGGAGCAGGCTTCCTTTCTACTGCCCTGGAGACTAGGACGCAAAGGAGCAAGGGCTTCGAACGACAGAAAAGGAAGGAGATTCCACCTGAATATGAGGAACAACTTCCTGACTGTGTGTGTGTTTGTGTGTGTGAGAGAGAACTGTTCAGCAGTGGAACTCTCTGTCGCAGCGTGTGGTGGAGGCTCCTTCTTTGGAGGCTTTGAAGGAGAGGCTGGATGAGGCTTTGAAGGCCATTGCTCTGCTCCTTGGCAGAATGGGGCTGGACTGGATGGCCCACCAGGTCTCTTCCAACCCTAGGATTCTATAACTCCTACAGTTGGTAGGCTGTTAGGAGTGGTGGGAGTTGGAGTCCAAAACACCTGGAAGGAGGCCCCAATTTGGCCCAGGCCCACATCTTCCTGCCCCCTCCCCCTTTCCCCTTGTGTCTCACCCCACAGCGGTTCCCGCAGCATCCCCGTCCACCAGCGGCCTGGAAGTGGACGGCCGGAATCAGGACCTGGAGAGACAAAGGAGGGGCCATTTGCCCAGGCCTTCCTCAGAGCCAGCCCTCCACCGCCCCCCAAGGGTCAGGGGTCGCTGACCACCCCACCCCTGCCCCCCCCTACTTACCACGAGTCCCCCTCCGACCAGGCCGCCCAGGTAGAGGACCTCGGGGGTCAAGCGCTTGCCGAACTCATGGACGTAGTCGGCCTTCCATCCCGGGAAGGCCAGCAGGATGTTGGACACGATGGAGACCAGGATGAAGGGCCACAGCGCCGCCCCCACCACCTTGGAGCAGGCCCCCGTGCACATGGCGATGGCGGAGGCACAGCGGAGGGAGGAAGGAAGGAATGAGCCCCACGGGGATGGGAAGATTATATAAGGCGTGGAGGGGCCAGGATGGCAAAGGCCCCGGATGGGCAGATACAGGGCCATAAAGGCCACCTTTGGACGACGCCAACGGGAACCGCCGGCGATAACAACAAGGGCACCTGGGCCTCAGGTGATGCGGATCCAAGGGTGAAAGGCTGGGAAGGAAGGAGGGAAGGCAGGCAGATATATCTCATACACACACACAGAGGTCATTCTGGAGTTATAAACATCCGACATAAACTAGAGGAAGTGAGGACCCTTCCCCTGGCAAGGAAGGGAAATCCACCCCCGGAAGAGTTATTATTATCGGGGGGGGGGGGGGTCTCCACTGGAGCTTTATTTCCACATCAAGCCACATTCCCCCAAACCCCATTCTCACCGGGACATGAGGTGAAATAGTCTGAACAGCGGCACAAGCAGGAATGCTCTTTCCTCCCCCAAAAAGACCCTTGCTGTCCTTGCTCCATTCTTTTTTGTTGACTCCACCTTTGATGGTCAGGAGCGTCCCTCTCCTCACAGAGACCCCAACGTGGGTCACTAAAGGCTACCTGACCGATCATCGCATCTCCTCTCACAAACCAGCCCGGGCACTGCGGTCAGCGGAGGAGGCCCTGCTCTCGGTCCCACCCCCACCTCAAGCACGGCTGGTGGGACCGAGAGGGAGAGGGGCCTGCTCCGTGGCCGCCCCCCACCATGGAACTCCCTCCCTAAAGAAATAAGGCTGGCCCCTCCCTCCTCTCCTGCAAAAAACAGCCAAAGACCTATTTTTGCTCATTAGCATAAGGAGAAGAGGAGGATTAATTAATGAGAGACCACATCCGGATCCTGATTGAGGACTAGGCTGTATCTGGGCTCTGTCAGTCAATCTCAGCACATTTACCACTGCTTCTCAAATGCTTGGTAATCGTCACATCCACACTTGCTTCAAACAGACTAGGGTTCTTTCTCCCACCCGGGACATTATGCCACAGGGATATTATATACACTCCACTTGCTTCACTACCTCTATGCAGAGACCCTCACTGATTGACTTTGCAGCTTCATGGCTACTCAGTGCCAGTCAAGCTTGCCAATTGCAACAGGCAAGGGTTCTTTCTCCCACCCTGGACATCATTCCACAGGGAGATATATACACACTCCACTTGCCTCACTTCCAACAGAACCTCTGAGGATGCCATGAGCCACAGATGCCGGCGAAATGTCAGGAGAGAATGTTGCTGGAACATATTGGCCATGCAGCCCAAAAAACTCACAGCAACCCACTTTTAGTTATTTTATTGTGTCCGTGGTATGCTGATATGCCATTAGGGGAAAGGTTCCTTCTTGATGATTTGCTTCCATTGTTCCCCATTGGAGGTGGGTCACGGAAGGTCGCTGCTGGCTCCTCCTTTTCCTGAGGCTCCTCTTTGCTGGGTTCCTGCCAGAGACCCCTCCCCAGAAGACCCTTGCTCTCTGCTCTGTCCTTTTTTATTAAGACTCTTGCATCAGTGGTATTGCTGGTCTGCAGCATCACTCTCTTCTTGGAGAACGGAGGGAGGGGGGGGTCACTGCTGGCCACTCCTCCCGGGGCCCCCACCTGCTGACCCGGAAGGGCAGCAAGACTCAATTGGAGGCGGGTCAGTGAGGGTCACCCCTGGCTGGAGCACCGCTCTCTTCATGGAGACCCAAGGGGGGCCAGGTCAGGTCAGGTCAGGTCAGTGCTGGCTCCTCTTTCTCCTGTCGACCCAGAAGGGCCCCCCGTGCCCGGGCACGATGACGTCGGCCACCTCGAGGGCGCGCGCCCGGCTCCGCGCCTGCTTCGGGGGGTCTTCGCTGAGCTCTTCCCAGACGCCCTCGTCCCCCTCGCGCTCGAAGAGGTCTCCGGCCAGCAGGACGTCCCCCAGGTCGGTGCCGCGCACCAGGAGGCTGACGTCGGCGGCGGTGTGTCCGGGGGTGGGCAGCACCTCCAGGTGCCCCTCGTGCAGGGCAAAGGGCAGGCCCTGGCGCAGCCCCGAGGGCAGGTAGCGGCCCCCCGGGAGGCAGACGTCCGTGCCCACCACCAGCTGCGCCGAGGGGAACAGGTTGAGGTTCCCGGCGTGGTCGGAGTGGCCGTGGGTGCACACCACGTGACGCACCTCCCCCGGGGAGACCCCCTGCGCGGCCAGGTCCGCCAGCAGGCGCTCCCGGGACCAGGGCCCCCCCCGTGTCCACCAGGGTCACCTGCGGGCCCAGCACCAGCCCCACCGTCCCCTCCGCCCGCATCCCGCCGTCCGGCAAGGCCTCCGAGAAGCCCTCCTGCAGCACCAGCACCGAGTACGGGGAGCCCCCCATCAGCCGTGGGACGGCCGGCGGGGACGACGACATTCTCCGCTTCTTCCTGAAAGAGAGAAAGAGAAGAGACATTAGGGTGCAGATTTACATGCACGGGCCAATTTCGGCCCTCCCTCCCTCCCTCCAGGTGTTTTGGACTTCAACTCCTAACAACCAGTAATAATAATATAATAATAATATTAACAAATAATACAATATGACTATGAAAATAATAATGAAACATAAAATTATTACAAAACATTGATAAAATGACAATGTAATAATATAATAAAAATAACGATGAAATAGTAATACAAAACAATAAAATAATATTAAAAATAAGACATTACTGTAATATATATATATGTACTAGCTATGCCCAGCCGCACGTTGCTGTGGCAAAGTCTGGTGGTATGGGAAATACAGTATTGAGGAATTGGTGGTAGTTAAGGTAAAGGGTAAACGTCCAGTCGTGTCCGACTCTGGGGTTGGTGCTAATCTCCATTTCTAAGCCGAAGAGCCGGCGTTGTCCGTAGACTCCTCCAAGGTCATGTGGGATGACTGCATGGAGTCCCGTTACCTTCCTGCTGGAGCAGTACCTATTAATCTACTCTCATTTGCATGTTTTTGAAGCTGGGGCCAACAGTGGGGGCTCTCTCCGCTCCCCCAATTCAAACCTGCGACCTTTTGGTCCAGAAGTTCAGCAGCTTAGCGCTTTAACACGCTGCGCCATCAGGGGATATTAATTCCTAAAGGTTGTGAATATACAATATTATTCCTCTCCCTCTAATTAGGACTTTATTTTTCTTTTCTTTTTGTTGTATCAACCAAGAGGCGTGGATGATGGGTTGTGTTGTCAAATTTCGAGGTTGGGGGGCCTGTAGTTTTGTTGTTTTGTCGGTCACCGGGATTCCATCACTCTTATATATATAGATACACACACACAAACAGAATGAATGGGAGTTGCAGTCCAGAATACCTGGAGGGAGGGTCGAAGTTGGCCTCTTTTAGATGATGAAAAATCCAAGAACCAGATAACTGCATAACAACACAATGCATTGGTCTCGCTTATATTGTTATTACTACAGAAGCGACTTGCAGTTTCTCAAGTCGCTCCTGACACGAACATTTTTTTTTACTATTATTGTAAACACAAGTAGAGCAATGCAAATCTCAATAGCCATTTCGCGAGGCTAACTGGGACAGAGTGATATTCCACTTCCATTTTCACTCCATAGAATAAGGGTCTTTCTTATTTTGAGGATGGAGCAAGGACAGACGGGAAAGCAATGAGTCACTGACCAGGAGGTCATAAGTTCGAGGCCCGCTCGGAGCTATGTTGTTCGTCTTTGTCCTGTGTTAAAAAGGCATTGAATGTTTGCCTAATATGTGTAATGTGATCCGCCCTGAGTCCCCTTCGGGGTGAGAAGGGCGGAATATAAATGATGTAAATAAATAATAATAATAATAATAATAATAATAATAATTTATTCTTGTACCCCGCCCCATCTCCCCGAAGGGACTCGGGGCGGCTCACATGGGGCCTTGCCCAACATCACAATATAAAATCAAAACAAAAACACAAATTTACAAGGATGTACCTTAATCTCCTGCGGGCTTCCTACAGCGCATCTTTATTGATGGAGAATTGGAATGAACCGTAATTGAAACCATTTGCAACCATTAAGTGCTACTTTAAGTGCTACAAACCAGTGAATCCTTGACCGGAGAATTAGCGTTGTCTACTGTGGTTATCAAAACATACCCGTGCTCTTTTTACATGTTTTTTAAAAAATAATGAGTAAATAGCATTGCATGTGGGGGAAAAAACATTATTAGGATGTTTATTTATGCCCCTCTTTTTCTCTCAATTCAAAACATACAATATTAAAACGCTATCATTAGCATGCAATACAATTTAGAGTGATGGCTTCATTCATTGGGCTGAGGCTGCTGGGGAGGCGCAGCGCCCCCTGGAGGGCGGCTGCGGGCAGGATGCAGCCCGGGGGCGGGGCTTGGAAGGGGCGGGGCGTAGCAGAGAGACGGAACCGCTCCCTCCCTCCTAAGGCAGCCATGAGGGGGCGGGGCCTCTAGTTGCCAAGAGGCCGCGGGGGCGGGGCTTCCACTAGATGGCAATTTCAGCACGCTGCAGCCCAGCGGGCCGTGTGACGTCACTAGGGGCGGGGCCTCGATTAGGAACCTCCCCTCTGTCGCTGAGTAGCCAGGAAGCTCCATGGCAACGGGGGGCGGGGTTTCCCATGCGTCTCTTACCTGGATCGGGGCCGATCGGTTTTTCCTCGGGAGAAATCGCGCCGAGATCAACTCTCAGAAGCGCCTCAACGCGACCAGCCCTTTTGCGCAGGCGCGGCGGAGGCGGAAGTGCGTGGGCGGGGCTTGCGGAGGGAGCGCCCGCTCTAGGCGCTTCCCCGGCCCCTCGCTGGTTCCGCGCCGGCGGGAAGCGGAAGTGCGCCCCGTGGGGTGGGGGGGGCGATGGCGGAGGAGAAGCGGGGCGGGAAGGGCGGGTCGGGGGGCGCGGGGGGGCTGGCGTCGGCGCAGCTGGGGGCCGAGTCCGTGAAGGCCATGGCGGAGGCGGTGGGCCTGGCCGCGCTGCCCGAGGAGAGCTGCCAGCTCCTGGCCGACGAGGTCAGCCACCGGCTCAAGCAGATCGCCCAGGTGAGGCCAGGGAATAGGGAGGAGGGGGAAAGGGGCGGGAGAGGCGGGGGTCCACCCTCCAAAACTCCGGATGAAGACCTCACCCGGAAATATATGGTTTAAAAATATAAAAATGTAGAATAAAATGACATGTCTTATAGAATACAATAATGATATTTATTTATTTATTCATTTATTTACAGTACAGTAGAGTCTCACTTATCCAACACTTATCCGGCAGAAGGTTGGATAAGTGAATATGTTGGATAATAAGGAGGGATTAAGGAAACGCCTATTAAACATCAAATTAGGTTATGATTTTACAAATGAAGCACCAAAACATCATGTTAGACAACAAATTTGACAGGAAAAAGTAGTTCAATGCGCAGTAATGCTATGTAGTAATTACTGTATTTACGAATTTAGCACCAAAATGTCACGATGTATTGAAAACATTGACTACAAAAATGCGTTGGATAATCCAGAACGTTGGATAAGCGGGTATTGGATAAGTGAGACTCTACTGTATTTATATTCCGCCCTTCTTTCTCACCCCGAAGGGGACTCAGGGCGGATCACATTACACATATAAGGCAAACATTCAGTGCCATAACATAGAACAGAGACAGACGCAGGCTCCGAGCTGGCCTTGAACTCATGACCTCTTGGTCAGAGTGAGGTAAAGGTTTTCTCCTGACATTAAGTCTAGTTGTGTCCCACTCTGGGGTTGGTGCTCACCTCCCTTTCACATTTGGATGCCGTTGTCCGTAGACGCCTCCAAGGTCCTGCCGCAAAATGACTGCATGGAGCGCCGTTACCTTCCCACATGTTGATCTTCACATTTGCATGTTTTCAAACTGCTAGGTTGGCAGAAGCTGGGGCTAACAACGGGAGCTCCCCCACAACCCAGATTTGAACCGCCAACCTTTCTGTCAGCAAGTTCAGCTGCTCAGCAGTTTAATCCACTGCACCACCAGGGAGGTCCATAATAAAATATATTATTTTAAAATATATGTATAGAATAAAATAATTAGAGAGAGCGGTCCTTGTGGTCAGTCATAAAGCAGATTGGGGTCTAGGGTGGCAACTTGGGCTGTGTTGAAGGGGTCCCACTCCCCCCAAAGACTCAGGTCCGCAGCCTGGGGGTCCTCTGGACTCAGCACTGAACCTGGAGGCCCAGGGGTCAGCGGTGGCCAGGAGGACCTTTGCACAACACATACTTGTGCGCCAACCACGACCATAACTTGAGAAGCCAGACTCTGCCACGGTGGTCCAGGCCTTGGTCGCATCCCACTTAGATTACTATAATGGGCTCTACATGGGGCTGCCCCTGAAGAGTGCCCAGAAACTTCAATTAGCCCAAAGAACTGCAGCCAGGCTACTGGAAGGTGCTGGACCCAGGGAGCGGTCCAATCGTCTGCTACAGCACCTGCACCGGCTGCCAGTTCAGGTCCATCTTATTTATCCAGTTCAGGTCCATCTTATTTATCCGACCGCATCTTCTCATCCGAGGCCCTCCTCTCACTCCCACCACCGTCGCAAATGCGCCTGACATTGACGAGGGAGAGGGCATTTCCAGTGGCCACCCCAACCTTGTGGATCACCCTCCCAAAATAAGTTTTAACACCTCCCTCCCTCCCTCCCTCCCTCCCTCCCTTCTTTTAAAAACCAACTAAAAACTTCCCTGTGCAGACAGGCCTTGAGTGAAGGAAACTAAGCTGGAGGGATAAGAAACACCAGAATGTTTACAGACTGGAACAAAGTGCAATATGATCTGACAGGATGCCACAAGAATGTGAATATATACTATTATTGCTCTTAAACTGTTTGTGATGTTTTATGCTTCCTTCTGATGTATTTGGATTACACGATTTTAATACGTTGTGAGCCGCTTTGGGTCACACCCTGAGGGAGAAAAGTGGGATATAAACAAAGATTCAGCCCGAGGCTGTGGCGCAGATGGGAGAGCAATGAATCACTGACCAGGAGGTCATAAGTTCGAGGCCCGCTCGGAGCTATGTTTGTTGTTTGTCTTTGTCCTATGTTAAAAAGGCATTGAATGTTTGCCTGATGTGTGTAATGTGATCTGCCCTGAGTCCCCTTCGGGGTGAGAAGGGCGGAATATAAATGCTGTAAATAAATAAATAAATTATTATTATTATTATTATTTCCCCATCTCTCACCTGTAGGAAGCACTGAAGTTCATGCGGATGGGGAAGCGGCGCAACCTGGCCACTGCAGACCTCGACTGCGCCCTCAAGCTCAAGAACGTGGAGGCAGGTCTGGGGGGGGAGGGGGGGCTTCCTTGAGGGAGGGGGAGGGGCTTCCTTGAGCCCTCCTTGGGTGGGCTCCCCAAACTTTTTAAACAGGGGGCCAGTTCACGGTCACTCAGACCGTTGGAGGGCCGGACTATAGTTGAAAAAAAAAACCTATAAACAAATTCCTATGCACACTGCACATATCTTATTTTGAAGTAAAAAAAAAACACAAACGGGAACAAATACAGCCTCAATGTTAATCATAATCATATTAAAAATAATTAAGAGGGTTGGAAGAGACCCCCTTGGGCCGTTTAGTCCAACCCCATTCTACCTTTGTGCACCAAAAGCACTGACAAAGCACCCCTGACAGATGCCACCCAGCCTCAGTGTTGTTAATAATAATAATAACAACAACAATAATAATAATAATACATCACACAGTCCTAAATGCTGGGGAAGTATTCAACTTGTGATTTTGTGATACGAAATCCAGCATATCTATCTTGTTTGCTGTGTTATACTGTGTCTTTGTGTCAATAATAATAATAACAAAGGGGGTTGGAAGAGACCCCTTGGGCCATTTAGTCCACCCCCCTTCTGCCTTTGTGCACCAAAAGCACTGGCAAAGCACCCCTTAATAATTAATAATTAATTAAATAATAATTAAAATACAATTATAAACTAGCAAAGCTCTGGAAGGTGCTCACCAGGCGAGGGAGGAGGCGGGAAGGGTGCACCACACATGCTTTCCTCGGTGGGGGAGGAGGGAGCCACGGCCACCGTGGGGGCCGGATAAATGGCTTCGATGGGCCGCATGTGGCCCCCGGGCCTTAGTTTGGGGACCTCCGCCTTGATGCCCCCCAGTGGAGAAAGGGGAAGGGCCCAGAGAGGGGGCGTGGCTTCCCCGAGAGTGGGAGGGGCTTAGGAAAGGGATTCCTTCATTAGGGGTCTGGAGTGGGAGAGGCTTCGTTGAGGAGAGAGGAGGGGCTTATTTGAGGGAGGGGAATCCTTGGAGGGCTCTACATCCTTTAGGAAGAGGTTTGGAGAGGGGGCGGGGCTTCCCGACAGAGTGGGCGGGGCCTAGGGAAGGGTCTCCTTAATTAGGAATCTGGAGGGGGAGGGGCTTCTATGGGGAGAGAGGAGGGGCTTATTTGGGGGAGGGGGAGGGCATCCGTGGGGGGGTTCAGCATCCTTTCGGGAGGGGCTTCGAGAGGGGGCGGGGCTTCCCGACAGAGTGGGCGGGGCCTAGGGAAGGGTCTCCTTAATTAGGAATCTGGAGGGGGAGGGGCTTCTATGGGGAGAGAGGAGGGGCTTATTTGGGGGAGGGGGAGGGCATCCGTGGGGGGGTTCAGCATCCTTTCGGGAGGGGCTTCGAGAGGGGGCGGGGCTTCCTCGAGGGAGTGGGAGGAGTCTAGGGAAGGGACCTGGAGGGGGAGGGTCTTCCTTGAGGGCGGGGCGGGGCTTCCTTGTGCTTTGCCTTGATGCCCCTCCCCCTCTTCTCCCCCTCCCCAAATGCAGCCCTTGTACGGCTTCTGTGCGCAGGAGTTCATCCCCTTCCGCTTTGCCAGCGGCGGAGGGCGCGAGCTGTACTTCTACGAGGAGAAGGAGGTGGACCTCAGCGACATCATCAACACGCCCCTGCCCCGCGTCCCGCTGGACGTCTGCCTCAAGGGTCAGCCTTGGAGATGGGGAGGGCAGGGGGGAGGGGAGGGGTCCCAATGAGGGCCGCAGCCTTGCGCAGGACACCCCCTGAGGCGCCTTCTCTCCCTTGCAGCGCACTGGCTGAGCATCGAGGGCGTCCAGCCGGCCATCCCCGAAAACCCGCCTCCAGGTGAGTGGACAGGCCGGGATTTAAATACATTTAAAGCCTTGAGAAAGTTATTTTATTTCATTCACAATGAGACAGAGCACCACAGAGAAAGGCAGTAGACGCATACAGACTCAATGGCCACATTGGATCCACAAAGGGGGTATTGCATTTCACTCAGCATTCATTCCCATGCTCTCAAACAGAAGGAGCCACCGTGAGGACTTCCTTAACTTCAGAAAGACAATGTGTTTGGTAATGTAAACATGTTGTCTTCCATTACAGAGTTAATAATAATTTGCTTCTGGTCATCAGTAACAGCAGTTCAGCAATTCCCATCAGCCTCTTTGAATTACAGTTCGTGAATTCAGTACTTCTCTTGGCCTCATTTCTTAGGAGGGCAGGAAGTTGGTGTTTATTCCTAAACACAAGGAGCCCCTGTGTTGACGTCCTTAACTTAAAAGACCCAATCTTTTGAACTTGAACACGCCCATTTGTATTTTAGAATGTTTTTATGAATGTTGATGTAAGTTAATAATTTTTAATCTGATTTATAGTGTATTGTATAATTTTTATATGTGTGTTTATTGTAAGCTGCCCTGAGTCCCCTCTTGGGTGAGAAGGGCGGGATATAAATTTTGTAATAAATAAAAAATAAATAAATTGCCTCTGGTAATGTAAGCATGTTGTTTTCTACCACAGAGGCCCCTTCCACACAGCTGAATAATAAAATCTCACATTATCTGCTTTGAACTGGAATATATGGCAGTGTGGGCTCAGATAACCCAGTTCAGAGCAGATATTGTGGGATTTTTCTGCCTTGATATTCTGGGTTGTATGGTTGTGTGGAAGGGCTCAGAGAAACGCATTTGTCTCTGGTCATCCATATCAGCAGTTCAGCAGTTTTCACCAGCAACTTTCAGTTACAGTTTGTGAAATAGGAGGGCAGGAAGCTGGTTTTTATTCTTAAATGTAAGGAGCAACTGTGTTGTCTTCCTTACTTAATCATTGTCTTTGGTAGTATAAACATGTTGTTTTCCACCACAGAGTTAATCATTTGTCTCTGGTCATCAACGTCAGCACTCCAGCCACTTTTAATTACAGTTCATGAATTCTTCTTTTGCAGTTTTCCAGGCCTCGTGTCTTAGGATGGCATATTTAGGTTATATAGACCCCAACCATATGCTTTTCATACAATTCCATTCAAACCGTGCATCACATTTATCCATGACACTCCCTCTCCCCCCCCCCCCTTCAGCCCCCAAGGAGCAGCAGAAG
This sequence comes from Anolis carolinensis, assembly GCF_035594765.1. Classification (NCBI taxonomy): domain Eukaryota; kingdom Metazoa; phylum Chordata; class Lepidosauria; order Squamata; family Anolidae; genus Anolis; species Anolis carolinensis. The sequence continues at coordinate 953,197 of NC_085846.1, read as the reverse complement.
GCGGAGGCCACGGAGCCCCTGAAGGCCACCAAACCGGGGCAGGAGGAGGAGGACGGCGCCCTCAAGGGCAAAGGGCAGAGCGCCACGCCCGGAGAGGGCAAAGGTCAGCCTTGGGTCATGCAATGGGGAGGGAGGGAGGGAGGGGTGAGAGCGTTGTGGGTGATCAAGGGACCACCGGCTGCTGGGAATGGTGGGAGCTGGAGCCCAAGACACCTGGAGGAGGTCAGGAATGGGCCTGATCCTGGTCCTGGTCCTGATCCTGCCCCACTTTCCAGGCAAAGAGAAGAAGGCCCCCCTCCTGGAGGGAGCGCCCCTCAAGCTGAAGCCGCGCAGCATCCACGAGCTCTCGGTGGAGCAGCAGCTGTACTACAAGGAGATCACGGAGGCCTGCGTGGGGTCCTGCGAGGCCAAGCGAGCGGTGAGACCCCTCCCCACAATAGCCCTCGTGAGGCCCCTTATGGGGCTGGGTGGGGGCCTCTCTGGCCTGGTCTCTCTGCTTCTCAAGGGAAAGCATGGACGCCTGGCCACACCCCCGCTTGACGGGCACGGGGGTCTCACTCTCCCCTCCCCTCCTTGTGCAGGAAGCGCTCCAGAGCATTGCCACCGACCCAGGCCTCTACCAGATGCTCCCGCGCTTCAGCACCTTCATCTCGGAAGGGGTAAGGCTGTCATTAAACTCTGATGGAACAATTAAGAAATGGGTTGTTGTGAGTTTTCTGGGTTGAATGGCCATGTTCCAGCAGCATTCTCTCCTGACGTTTCGCCTGCATGATGGGCTGTTGCTAGTGAGGGAAGAAGAGTGTATATAATATCCCTGTGGAATAATGTCCAGGGTGAGGTGTCCTGCTCACTTCAAAGGATCAGTCTGAACGCAGATCAGAGATGGCTGCTCTCAAATCCAATCTTTATTGAAGAACACATGACTTTGGAAAAGTCAGGAATGACCCAATGTTTACATACAACTATTTTTATAACTTTTGATGCTACGTAACACCACACGTAAATATCATCATCAAGTCCCACCCCCAATATCACATTACTACCATTTTCACACACTAGACCAATTATAATTGTTTATACTTTCGGCCCCAAGTTCCCAGGCATATTCTATCTTCTTCTGCCAGGTGCTCCTGGGATTGTTTATGTTATGACTCCCAGTTACAGGGCTGAATTACCAAAGCCCTGTAACTGGGTTCCATGACATGGTGCCCTCCTTTTCTTCGTCCTCCTCTTCGGTTCTTCTTTCATCACCAGCCTGAAACAAAACAATAATTCTATGTGTCCATTTTGTCCAAAGTACCCATATATTTTTTCAGTAAGCTACGATGGAATACAGGGTGTATTTTCCCTAAGCTTTTTGGCAATGCCAACTGGAAAGTCACCTCGTTGATAACACCCTGTATTCTAAATGGTCCAATATATTTAGGGCCCAATTTTTTCGAAGGTAGCCCCAGTTTGATGTTTTGGGTACTTAGCCACACTAAATCTCCTTTCTCCAATTTATCACCTTCCACCCTCTTTCTGTCTGCGAATACTTTATACTTTTTATGTGCTTCTTTTAAGGATGCAGTCACTTGACTCCAGCATTCCATCATTTGCGCTTTCCATTTCCCTGCCTCTGTTCCCTCATTCTCTGTCCATCTCGGCAGCTGGGGCAGAGGCTGTATTTCATACCCGTAAACTACCTCAAAGGGGGTTTTATTTGTTGCTGAATGTATAGTCGAATTAAAAGCTAGTTCTGCAAAAGCCAACCACCGAGACCAGTCATTTTGTCTCATGTTAGAGTACATTCGAAGGAACTGCCCAAGTGTCTGCTGAGTACGTTCTACCGCCCCATTTGTCATGGGGTGAAAAGCAGAACTTAAACTCCTTTCTGCTCCTAGCATTTCCAGGAATTTTTCCCAAAATTTTGCTGTGAATTGTACTCCTCTGTCACTGACCACTCTACTGGGACATCCATGCAGTTTGTAAATGTGGTTTATGTACAATTCAGCTAGTTTCTCGGCTGATGGTAGTTTCGTCAGTGCTATAAAGTGGGCCTGTTTAGAAAACAGGTCCAATACTGTCCAAATATAACGATGTCCTTTGCTAACCGGTAGTTCCCCCACAAAGTCCATAGCTACACATTCCCAAGGTCTGGTAGGTTCTGCTACTGTTTGTAATAATCCCATTGGCTTCCCTCCTCTCGATTTATTTCTGGCACAATCATCACATTGAACAACATAATTTTTTATGTCCTTCCTCATCCCTGGCCACCAGCAATGTTTTGCTATTGCTTTTGTTGTTTTTGTAATTCCTGTATGACCAGCGCTCTGGTTGTTGTGAAAACGATGCAAAATCTTGATCCTTAATGTTGCTGGGATATACAGTTTCTTGTTCACAAACCAAAATCCCCCCTTCTGCTCCCCCTGTTCTGCATTGGATGCGATCCACTGGTCTCCTTCATAAGACTGTTTCAGCTCGTTTCCCCAATTATCTTTTCCGTCGAGTTCAACCATAACAGTGTTCTCCTTTTGGGTTTGTGCTCTTGTTCTGACAGCTAAGCCCCATTGTTTGTCAGAGAATATTGTTCCCTCTTTTGCTGTGGGTATTCCTTCGTGTTGAGGCATGCGTGAAAGAGCATCTGCCAAGACATTCTGCTTCCCTTGAAAAAACTTTAATTGGAAATCGAACCTGCTGAAGTATTGTGCCCATCTAATCTGTTTGGGGGACAATTTTCGAGGGGACTTTAAATACTGGAGGTTCTTATGGTCAGACCAAATTTCAAATGGGATTCCGCTTCCTTCGAGAAAGTGTCGCCAGCATTCTAAGGCTTTTAATATGGCTAGTGCCTCTTTTTCCCATATCGGCCAACATTTTTCAGTTTCGCTGAACTTCCGGGACAAATATCCACAGGGTTTTAAGTTCCCATTTTGATCCTTTTGCAATAGTACTGCCCCATACGCACAGTCTGAGGCATCGCAATGGATTATGAAAGGGCTCCTGATATCGGGGTGTTTTAGAATGGGTCCTTCTGTGAAGCATTCTTTTAGGGTTTCAAATGCCTTTTGGCATTCTGGCGTCCAACTTAGTTTGGCGCCAGGAGCTTTTACTTTTGCTGTCTCTCCTTTCCCTTTTGTTTTTAAAAGTTCAGTAAGGGGTGCAGTTATTTGCGCGAAGCCTTTTATGAAGGATCTATAAAAATTTGCAAACCCCAGAAACGATTGCAATTGCCTCCTTGTTTGAGGCACTCCCCATTCTTTCACATCTGATACTTTAGCTGGATCCATAGCTAACCCTTCTGGAGATATCCGATACCCCAGAAAGTCAATTTGAGTTTTATTAAATTCACATTTGGACAGTTTTGCGTACAGCTTTGCTTCTCTTAGTCTCTGCAAAACTTCCCGGACCAATTTCACGTGCTTTTCCTTATCTTCAGTCACGATCAAGATATCATCAAGAAATATGAATACCCCTCTGTACAACAATGGGTGCAGTATTTCATTTATAAGCTGCATAAAGCAGCTGCCTCCATTTTTTAAACCGAAAGGCAAAATTTTATATTCAAAATGGCCGAATGCGCAGGAAAATGCAGTTTTCCAAGTATCCTCCGGTTTTATTCTTAATTTATGATACGCTTCAATTAAATCAAGTTTAGTAAATATGCTCCCTTTCTTCAATACGGTAATTAAATCCTTTACTAAGGGCATAGGGTATTTATTGTCCTTAGTAATTGCATTTAAATTTCGATAATCAATGCACAATCTTAGGGAGTTGTCTTTCTTTCTCCTGAATAACACTGGGGCCCCGAGAGGAGAATTGGATGGCTTAATGAAGCCCCGCGCCAGGTTTTTATCAATGTATTTCCTCAATTCCTCCTTCTCCTGCACAGACATGGGATACACTTTTGGTTTTGGTAAGTTTGCTCCGGGGGTTATTTCAATTTCTACTTCTATATTCCTTTTGGGAGGTAATTTACTTGCCTCTTTCTGATTGAACACATCCACAAAGTCTCTGTATTCAGGTGGCAATAGCAGTGGGTCTATTTCACCTGCTTCATCTCCCTCGTCCTCCTCTTCTGCAATCTTGCTTATCTCCCATTGCGTCTGCTGTTCTTTAAATGCTAGGCTCTTTCCTCTCCAATCTACTTCGGGATTTGCCTGTTCGAGCCATGGTATCCCTAATATTACGTGGTATGTGGCAATAGGGGCTATCACAAAGGATATTCTTCCTTCCCATTTGCCTATTTTACATGGGACCTCCCGTATTTCCTTTGTAGATACTTCCCCAGCAGCGACTGATCCATCTAGCTGCGAAAACGCAATTGGGGAGTCAAGCGCCATCTGCTGGCATTTCAACGCTCCTGCTAATTCCGGAGTTATAATATTTCTGGAACAACCACAATCCACAAATGCCTTGCAGGTGGCCCGATTCTCTAGCCCCGAGAGGCAGATTGGCACTACTATCATACGTTTGTCCCGACTCACCAATTTTTCTGAAGGTTCTGGGGCTTGCACCTCCTCCTCCGCACGCCTCCCGGTTGCTGGCTTGGGCTTTGAGGGTTTTGGCGGCTCCCCCTTCCGGGCCCAGCATTCTGCTGCTCGATGGCCCGTCTTCCCACATACAAAGCATCCCGGTTTAGGTTTGTTGTTGTCTCCTCTGGAGGGAATCCCCGGCCTCCCTCCGGGTTTTTCCTGCTTCCTCGTTTCTCCTCGACCTCTCGCCACCGGTCTTTGCTGGCCGCCGCTGCTCCTGAAGCGCTTTACTTGGGCCAGGGTGGATTCAACGCGCCCCGCTAGTTGAATCCATCCCTGGAGCGTTTCGGGGTCATCTCTGTGCGCTGCCCAGCTGAAAATCTCGGGGCGTAGTCCCTCTTTAAATAATTCCACTTTGGTCACTTCAGACCACTCTGGTACCCTTTCCGCGAGGTGGAGGAATTCCTCTGCGTACTCGGGCACCGTTTTGTCCCTCTGCTTTATTCCTTTCAGCTGGTCTCGAGCCCTCAATTGCTCTAGCCGGTCTCTGAACCGGTTTTCCAGTGCGGCGAGGAAGCGGGGCACTGACCTCAGGCATGGGTCGTGTCTGGCATGGAGTTGCACGTACCAGCTGGCTGCTCCTCGCTTTAGTGTGTTGCCGATGGCTCGAACCCTGCTTGCTTCGGAGGGGAATGTGTGTGCGTTGTCTTCCATGTATCCTCTGATGCTAATTAGAAAAAAGTTCAGTTCATCTGATTCCCCTCCGTATTCTAGCTTGAGATCTTCCCTTCTTGGCATCCATTCAGCGGCCCGTTGATGCTGTCTGGGAGGCATGGGGAAGGGTTGCATCGGGTTTCCTTGGATGGCCCCTTGGAACACGCCGCGCCCCACTCCGGTGGTCATTCTGCGCGGCTCCCGAAATCCTGCCGCCGCTGTCGGCCCTTCACCCCATCCGCATATTGGCCTCGCTTTAGCCCCCGCATCTCGCCTTTCCTCGTCGTACGGCACATCCTCCTCCTCTTCCTGGATCTCCTGCTGCTCTCCGCCTTCATCTGCTAATCCACTGGACCCGATCCCTGGCCCCAGTGGTCTTTCTACTCCGACTCCCATTCGGGGGGTTGGGAGCTCTGTTGGGGTTGGCGGCCTCAGAATTCCCAGAGTTTGCTGGCGCTCCACTTCGCGCGCCATTCTGTCCCGGAACTCAAGCTCTTGCCAATATTCCTCGTCTCCCTCGTCCCTTGCCACCGCGGGACTCTGCGTTGAAGCTCGCTGTCCCCTCTGGCTCCAATCATCTCCTTTGCTTGGCTCTCTCTCGGCGCCATATCGGATGTGCTCTTTTTGGAGATTCTCTTCCAATATTGGCACGATTCTCCCCACGGTATCCGACAGCCTGGATAAATGAGTTTCCAGGATGGATAACCGCAGGGCCACGGTCTCCGGCATGCTTCCTCCAGATCCCCAACTGGTTTCTGCCGCCGCCGGAACGCCTCTTCCCCCTCTGGGAATCCTCTGAGTCACGCCGTCCGGCTTGGGGTACCCCGTAGAGGAAGCTATGGCTTGCAATGTCTCTTCTGCCAACGGCCGAGCTCCCAGCGGAGGCCCCTTTGCTCCGTCATGGCTTTGATCTCCTTCCCTGCTCATTATCACTTCACTGCAAATTTGCAGGAGGGTGAGAACTGGATTCCTGACTTAATTGTCCTGCTCACTTCAAAGGATCAGTCTGAACGCAGATCAGAGATGGCTGCTCTCAAATCCAATCTTTATTGAAGAACACATGACTTTGGAAAAGTCAGGAATGACCCAATGTTTACATACAACTATTTTTATAACTTTTGATGCTACGTAACACCACACGTAAATATCATCATCAAGTCCCACCCCCAATATCACATTACTACCATTTTCACACACTAGACCAATTATAATTGTTTATACTTTCGGCCCCAAGTTCCCAGGCATATTCTATCTTCTTCTGCCAGGTGCTCCTGGGATTGTTTATGTTATGACTCCCAGTTACAGGGCTGAATTACCAAAGCCCTGTAACTGGGTTCCATGACAGTGAGGGAAAGAACCCTTGTCTGTTGAAGCAAGTGGCTGCCTCCAGGCCACAGAGGCCAGGCTGCCTGTATGCAGAGACTCTCCCTGATTGACTTTGCAGCTTCATGGCTACTCAAGGCTAATTGCCACAAGCTTGCTAATTGCCACATTAGCACTTGCTTCAAACACACATGGTTCTTCCTCCCACCCTGGACATTAGTCCAAAGGGACATTATATACACTCCACTTGCCTCATTTCCAACAGACTTCTGAAGATGCCTAGCCACAGATGCAGGTGAAATATCAGGAGAAAATGAAGCTGGAACATGGTCATGCAGCCTGGAAAACTCACAGTAACCTAATTCTCTGGATTCCTCATTAGCAATTTCCTGCCACAGTTAATCAATCCTTCCCTTTTGTTCTCAATTATGTGTTTTATCTGGAGGGAGGTGCCTGGCCTGAGTAGCCACTCAGCCTGAGCCAGGCACACAAGCCACTCATTGAGTGCTTTCCTCACGCAGGTGCGCGTGAACGTCGTCCAGAACAACCTGGCGCTGCTCATCTACCTGATGCGGATGGTGAAGGCGCTGATGGACAACCCCACCCTCTACCTGGAGAAATACGTGAGTTGGGGGTGAGGTGCGGAGGGTGGAGGGGTCAAGGCTGGCCGTAGTTGCTGACCGGTGTGTCTCTTTCCCCCCTGGTCAGCTGCACGAACTCATCCCGGCGGTCATGACCTGCATCGTGAGCCGGCAGCTGTGCCTGAGGCCGGACGTGGACAACCACTGGGCCCTGCGGGACTTTGCCGCCCGGCTGGTGGCCCAGATCTGCAAGAACTTCAGCACCACCACCAACAACATCCAGTCGCGCATCACCAAGACCTTCACCAAGGTCAGGCCGCGGAGCCCGGACCCTTGACCCTTTTGGCCTTTGGACCCTCTCCCCCTCATTGACCCCTCCTCTCCTCCTTCCTAGAGCTGGGTGGACGAGAAGACCCCCTGGACCACGCGCTACGGCTCCATCGCCGGCCTGGCGGAGCTCGGACATGACGTGAGTGGGCGGCAGGCCCAGGGGCTTCCTGGGAAGGGCGGGGGGACGGCGGTGTGTGGAGGGGAAGGCTGAGGGCGATGGAAAATTCCCAAAAGGAAAAGGTGTTTGAAAAGGTAAAGCAGCAATTTTAGCCACTCAGAAGCTCCTAGAGTTTAGCAGCAGAGCCAACGAGTTTCAGCGATTCAGAAGCAGAGTAAAGCTGTAATAGTTATGAATACAGGACTCTTCAAGAGCAGATGGGGAAAAAGGGGAACCCCGTAGACCAGGAATGGGCAAAATTCTGCCCTCCAGGTGTTTTGGACTTCAACTCCCACAATCCCTAACAGTCGAACCAAAACACCCGGAGGGCAGAAGTTTGCTCATACGTGATACAGAAGAAATGTAGACTTCCCAAAATTTCTAGTAGCGTAAACAATGTACATTGTGAATAATAATAACAATAATAAGTTACAAAAGACTTTATTGCAAAAACTGCAGTTCTAAATAGGGAATTTGGTATTTCCCCCCCACCCAGCCCTCCCCGCCCCCCACCAAGTTCATCGTCATGTCCTCCGCCTCCGGCACTTCCGCCTCCCAGCAGGTACCCGCCTTGGGGCAGATGATGCGGGTGGGGGGCTCTCTCCTTTATCAGGAGGGTTCTGGGGCAGCAAAGGAATAAATATACATATATATATGTAGTATAATATATATATAAATATAACATTTCAATATAATGATTCCTTGACTTAAGAATATATGTGTGTGTGTGTGTGTGTGTGTGTGTGTGTGTGTGTGTGTGTAGATACCTTGATTAAAGCCATAAATAAATCTATATATATAAAAGGGTAATGAAATTTTGGCCTAGGACAAAACAACAAAACTACACATCCCAGAAACACTAAACTTGGCAGCACAACCCCTCATCCATGCCTCTACATTCATACAACAAAAAGAAAAGAAAAATAAAGTCCTAATTAGAGGGAGAGGAGTAATTGTTTTTATCCAATTGCTGCCAGTTAGAAGGCTAAGCTCCTCCAACTTGGTCTCCTAGCAACCCAATAAAAAAAAATATAAAACACTAAAAATTAATACAATAAAATATTTGGTATTTGGAGAAAATTTCTAGAAAGATTATTGGAAAAAGAAGACGGGAATTTACCTCCAAATGAAGAATTGAACTTTTGGTGGGACTACAGAAGAAGAGATGGCTCTGGGGAAGGGGAGCACAGGGGTGAATGTAAATTAAAGAGGGGGAAATGTATAGAATAGGTATATTTAACTATTTCTCAAATAATAACAATAAAAAATAAAGGAAAAAAAGGGGGGGAAAAACTATAAGAATCCCATGTGAAACCTCATTCACGGTGGCAATTCTTTTCATGCTGCTGCCTGCAGGTCTCTATTTTGCAGAATAAAATCTCTGCATTTCAAAAAAAAGAAGGGGAAATTTGGGCGTAGCTATCTTTCTGCAGGAGGCCCTTCTTGTCTCTCTCCATGCTCACAGGAGAAGAACTAAATGGAGGACCCAGGAGCATGTTATGTGTGCCTGAGAAGGATCAGTCTAACAAGGAAGCGATAGGAAGATAGAATAGAGAGGGGGAGAGACGATGCGGGGAGGGCTTTCCCTGCCAAGGGACTCATCCGCCTATCGATGTCCTTGATGAGGACTACAGACTTGTGCAGGGTGTGGCTGAGTCCGGTGCCACCTGCCTCCCTGTCTGCTCCGCAGGTGATCAAGACGCTGATCCTGCCGCGGCTGCAGGTGGAGGGCGAGCGCGTCCGGTCCGTGCTGGAGGGCCCCGTGGTCAGCAACATCGACAAGATCGGGGCCGACCACGTCCAGAGCCTCCTGCTGGTGAGGATGGGGGGGGGGGGGGTTGTCTCTCAGGGTGGGGGGAGGGGTGCTGTAAGGAAATGCAGTCCGAATAATCTGCAACTAACTGGAGACTGTATCTCGAAAGAATGTCCCAAAGATACCAGATCTGGGTTTAAACACCTTGCATGTAACTTTTATTCAGCATTTAAAGTCATCCATGGCCTGGACACCAAGTGGGCCCATCCGCTCTCTCATTCGTACGTTCTCATGCTCACCGGGCCCCTCACAAAGAGTTGGTCGGTTCCTTTGCAGAAGCAATGTGTGCAGATGCAGCGCTACATCCGACAACACACTACATCTGCAAGACCCCCCCCCCCTTTTTGTAGTATTTCACAGCAAGTTTAATCTATGGTCTTCCACATTCCTATTCATTTTTGGTCCCTGGCAATTTCAAACAGTTCTTGGTGTGCCCTGTTGCACCTCTCAGGGAGGTTCCCTTGGTTGTTTTTCAGCTTAATCCGTTATTTTTGAAGGGACTCTCTCTCAGGTGCAGAGCTCCTCCGTTTGTACCAGTTCCGGAGGCATCCTTGCCACCTTCAATCCATCAACTTGCAAAGTTAATTTTATGGCTCAGCTGTTCCTGGCTCCATGCTATCATGCATTGTGGTTTCTCCATTGTGCAATAGCCCTGTTTGTCTTTCTTCAGCTTCCCTTCCAGCTTGTATTTACTACAAAGGCGTTTTGTGTCCATTGCAGATTGCTAGCTTTCCAATTCAAGCACTTGTTTTTGCACAGCTCCGGGGGAACCCAAGCCCCTTGTCCCCTCACAGCCGAGCCCCAGAACGGGCACCGGCCACCTTGGGGAGGAGTGCCCTCTGCGTGCCCCCGTCCTGCTTGACCGCCCCTTCTTATCCCCACAGAAACACTGCGCCCCCGTCTTGGCCAAGCTGCGCCCGCCGCCCGACAACCAGGAGGCCTATCGGGCCGAATACGGGGCGCTGGGCACCCTGCTGTGCAGCCACGTGGTCAAGGCCCGGGCCCAGGCCGCCATGCAGGCCCAGCAGGTCAACCGCACCACCTTGACCATCACACAGGTGAGAGAGGGCGGGGGGAAGAGATAATTCAGTGGGCACTCCTCCGCCTTCCTCCTCGCTCACTTGCTCGCTCACTCTCCTCCTCTTCCTCCGCATCAGCCGCGTCCGACGCTGACCCTTTCCCAGGCGCCTCAAGGGGGGAGCGGCAGTGGCGGCAGCGGAGCCTCCCGGGCACCCGGCGTGCTGAAGATGCCTGGCGGCGCCATCACGCTCCCCGTCCAGACGCTGGTCTCGGCCCGGCCGTCCACCCCCACCCAGCCCTCCCCGCCCCCCACCAAGTTCATCGTCATGTCTTCCGCCTCCGGCACCTCCGCCTCCCAGCAGGTACCCGCCTTGGGGCAGATAATGCGGGTGGGGGGCGCTCTCCTTTATCAGGAGGGCTCTGGGGCAGTAAAGCAATAAATATAAATATATATATGTAGTATAATAATATATATAAATATAACATTTTAATATAATGATTCCTTGACTTAAGAATATATATATATATATGTAGATACCTTGATTAAAGCCATAAATATCTATATATATAAAAGGATAATGAAATTTCGGCCTAGGACAAAACAACAAAACTACACATCCCAGAAACACTGATCTTGGCAACATAACCCCTCATCCATGCCTCCACGTTCATACAACAAAAAGAAAAGAAAAATAAAGTCCTAATTAGAGGGAGAGGAATAATTGTTTTTATCCAATTGCTGCCAGTTAGAAGGCTAAGCTCCGCCCATTTGGTCTCCTAGCAACCCACTCAGCCCAGGGGACAGGCAGAGTTAGGCCTCACTTAGGCCTCTTCCACACTGCCTATAAAATACAGATTATCTGATTTTAACTGGATTATATGGCAGTGTAGACTCAAGGCCCTTCCACACAGCTGTATAACCCATTTATAATGGACTTAATGTCAGGGGAAAACCTTGACCCTTTACCTTAACTACCACCAATTCCTCAATACTTTATTTCCCATACCATCATACTTCGCCACAGCAACGCGTGGCCAGGCACAGCTAGTGTAATGGGGGAAGGTGACGAAGTAAGTAAGTACTAGTATAAATCTGTCCTAAGTTAAAGTTTTATGGTTGTGTGTCATATAGACACACTGTTAGGCAGGCATTCAAGGGGATTGCAGTTGTGACTTTTTTAAGGGGGGGGGAAATATTTTTTTAAATATCCAAAAATCAGTAGATGTGTGAATCTTTCTGAAACTTTTGGGGATTGATGCCCTGCTTATCTTGTGCCTTGTGTATAAAATTCAAGGAGATCACTCTTGTAGTTTTAAAAAAATGTTTATAAAAATTTTGAAAATTCCCCAAAAATTTGTGGATAAGTGAAACGTTCTGAATTTTGGTGGGCTAACTGTGGTGACTGTGATCTACCATTGTAGCAGGTATCAGCCTAATAGCTGTAAAAATGAGTGGGGGGGGAGAAGCCCCCGAACTTTCCCCAATTGTAGTAATTATGCACAATTACTGTAACAAAATACAGTAGTCTCGCTTATCCAACGTTGGATAAGCGGACATGTTGGATAATAAGGAGAGATTAAGGAAAAGCCTATTAAACATTAAATTAGGTTATGATTTTACAAATTAAGCACCAAAACATCATGTTATACAACAAATTTGAAAGAAAAAGTAGTTCAATACACAGTAATGCTATGTAGTAATTACTGTATTTACGAATTTAGCACCAAAATATCACGATATATTGAAAACATTGACTACAAAAATGCGTTGGATAATCCAGAATGTTGGATAAGTGAGACTCTACTGTAGTAATGAAATTTCACTACTCCCTTTATAGTAATGAATTTTTCACTAAGTATACCTTTGGGCCCCTGGTGGTGGCGAAGTGCGTTAGAGCACTGAGCTGCTGAACTTGCAGACCGAAAGGTCCCAGGTTCAAACCCCGGAAGTGGAATGAGCGCTCGCTGTTAGCTCCAGCTCCTGCCAACCTAGCAGTTCGAAAACATGCAAACGTGAGTAGATAAATAGGTACTTCTCCGGCGGGAAGGTAACGGCGCTCCATGCCGTCATGCCAGTGGCCCCATGACCTTGGAGGTGTCTACGGACAATGCCGGCTCTTCGGCTTAGAAATGGAGATGAGCACCAACCCCCATAGTCGGTAACGACTGGACTTAACGTCAGGGGAAAACCTTTATCTTTACCTATACTTTAGAAACACTTTAAAAGCGCCGGTGCCCCCAGTTTCGTAATAACTTTTGAACCATTTTTAATGTCTTGCACATCCCTAATATATGTCAGGATCACGGTAGCAGCCTGGAACTGACTGCTTGGGTTCTCTGCCATAAAGAAGGGATGTGGGGGGGGGGGGGGGGGAGGTTGAGTACAGGGTAGTGTTAGGGAATTGGGAATTGCAGTTAGCTGACTGTGGGCACCGTGCTTGGCCACTAGAGGGCGGATGGGAGTTGGGCTGGGAGTGGGGAACCTTTAGAACTGTTATTCAGTGATTGTGGAAAGATGGAAATAAATCAATTGCCTTCAGCGCATTGTTGTGAGCTTGATTTCAGCTCCAAGAACTTCCAATATATAATAAAACTCCCAATATATATAATAATATTTCTTTATCTCTGCAGGTGATCACGCTCAGCGGGGGCCCCTCCGGGACGCCCACCTCGCCGGTCACCACCACGGTCCCCAGCGCACAGCCACTGGTCAAGCTGGTCTCCGGCGGTCCGGCGACCCCCAGCCCCTCGGTGGCCGGCAGTGTCCAGAAGTACATTGTGGTCTCGCTCCCGCCGGCCTCGGCCTCCTCCTCCTCCTCCGAGGGCAAAGGGCCCTCCTCTGCCGCCACTACGGCCGCTGCCCAGCTCTCCCCGTCGCCTTCCTCCTCGTCTTCCTCCTCGGCCTCGACGCCCCCCAACCTGGGCCTGCAGGTGGCACCTTCCGTGAAGCCGGACCGCAGCGACAGCCCCCCCGGAGGCATCGGCATGGGCATTGGCATGGGCAGCAGCAGCAGCACGGCTTCGGCCACCGCCTTCCTCACCAAGGCCAACGGCGGAGGGACGGTGCCCGAGTCCCCGCAGCCCCCCCTCTGAGTCCAGAAAGGGGAGGGGCTTCCTGGGGCCACACCTCCCCCCTGCCTTTACAAGGGGAGGGGGCACATTGCGGACTGAGTTTTCCCTCTATTTGTGGATACAGCCGACCCCTGCCCCCCAAAAGCGTGACGTCATTAAGGGACCCAATAAAAGGTAATTTGCTTACTTCTTGTGTCTCCAGGAAGATAATGCGATTGCCCCACAATGGCAATGGCAGGAAGGTCATTGCCATTGCAGCGACCCCAAGGGGGAGAGGACATGCTGGCTCATTCTTTGGGGGTCCCCTTTAAAGCCCCCCCCCCCAAATCAGGTATTAGATTCTCAGCTCAAAGCTGAAAGTACTGTTTTGCCTTATGCAAGTGCATATAACAACAAACAAACTCAGGTCTTCCCTCCAGGTGTTTTGGACTGCAACTCCCACTACTCCTCACAGCCTACTGGCCTCAGGCCCCTTCCTTTTCCCCCTCCGCCGCTTGTTATTTTATGGTTGGATGGCTCAAGGGGTTTTGATTGTGCTTTTCCTGCATGAAGGCAGAAGGGGGTTGGACTGAATGGTGCATGCGGTCTCTACCAACTCTATTATGATAATTGTTATTATTGAGGCGGAATGTCCATCTGTCGGGGGGGGGGCCTTTAATTGTGCTTTGCCTGCATGAAGGGCAGAAGGGAGTTGGGCTGGATGGCTCATTATTGTTGTTATTATTATTATTGAGGCTGGATGTCCATCTGTCGGGGGGGCTTTGATTATGCTTTTCCTGCATGAAGGGCAGAATGGAGTTGGGCTGGATGGCTCATTATTATCATTATTATTATTATTATTATTATTATTATTATTATTATTATTATTATTATTGAGGCTGGATGTCCATCTGTCGGGGGGGGGGCTTTGATTATACTTTTCCTGCATGAAGGGCAGAATGGAGTTGGGCTGGATGGCTCATTATTGTTGTTGTTATTGTTATTATTGAGGCTGGATGTCCATCTGTCGGGGGGGCTTTGATTATGCTTTTCCTGCATGAAGGGCAGAATGGAGTTGGGCTGGATGGCTCATTATTATTATTATTATTATTATTATTATTATTATTATTATTATTGAGGCTGGATGTCCATCTGTCGGGGGGGGGGGGGCTTTGATTATGCTATTCCTGCATGAAGGGCAGAATGGAGTTGGGCTGGATGGCTCATTATTATTATTATTATTATTATTATTATTATTATTATTGAGGCTGGATGTCCATCTGTCGGCGGGGGCTTTGATTATACTTTTCCTGCATGAAGGGCAGAATGGAGTTGGGCTGGATGGCTCATTATTGTTGTTGTTATTGTTATTATTGAGGCTGGATGTCCATCTGTCGGGAGGGGGGGCTTTAATTGTGCTTTTCCCGCATGAAGGGCAGAAGGGAGTTGGGCTGGATGGCTCATTATTGTTGTTGTTATTGTTATTATTTTTGAGGCTGGATGTCCATCTGTCGGGGGGCTTTGATTGTGCTTTTCCTGCGTGAAGGCAGAAGTGGGTTGGACTGAATGGTGCATGTGGTCTCTACCAACTATTATGACCATTGTTGTTATTATTGAGTCTGGATGTCCATCTGTCGGGGGACTTTGATTGTGCTTTTCCTGCATGGAGAGCAGAAGGGAGTTGGGCTGGATGGCTCATTATTGTTGCTATTATTATTATTGAGGCTGGATGTCCATCTGTCGGGGGGCTTTGATTGTGCTTTTCCTGCATGAAGGACAAAAGGGAGTTGGGCTGGATGGCTCATGTGGTCTCTATGAACTCTATTATTGTTATTATTGAGGCTGGATGTACACCTGTTGGGGGGCTTTGGTTGTGCTTTTCTTGCAAGAAGGGCAGGAAGGAGTTGGGCTGGATGGCTCATTATTGTTGTTGTTATTGTTATTATTATTGAGGCTGGATGTCCATCTGTCGGGGAGCTTTTATTGTGCTTTTCCTGCATGGAGAGCAGAAGGGAGTTGGGCTGGATGGATCATTATTGTTGCTATTATTATTATTGAGGCTGGATGTCCATCTGTCGGGGGGGGGGGGGCTTTGATTGTGCTTTTCCTGCATGAAGGGCAGAAGGGAGTTGGGCTGGATGACTCATGCGGTCTCTACGAACTCTATTATTGTTGTTGTTATTGTTATTATTGAGGCTGGATGTCCATCTGTCGGGGGGGGGGTGCTTTGATTGTGCTTTTCCTGCATGAAGGGCAGAAGGGAGTTGGGCTGGATGGCTCAGGCGGTCTCTAGGAACTCTATTATTGTTGTTGTTATTATTATTATTATTGAGGCTGGACGTCCATCTGTTGGGGGGCTTTGATTGTGCTTTTCCTGCATGAAGGGCAGAAGGGAGTTGGACTGGATGGCTTATTATTATTATTATTATTATTATTGAGGCTGGATGTACACCTGTCGGGGGGCTTTGATTGTGCTTTTCCTGCATGAAGGGCAGAAGGGAGTTGGGCTGGATGGCTCATTATTATTATTATTATTATTATTATTATTATTATTGAGGCTGGATGTACACCTGTCGGGGGGGGGGCTTTGATTATGCTTTTCCTGCATGAAGGGCAGAATGGAGTTGGGCTGGATGGCTCATTATTGTTGTTGTTATTGTTATTATTGAGGCTGGATGTCCATCTGTCAGGAGGGGGGGCTTTAATTGTGCTTTTCCCGCATGAAGGGCAGAAGGGAGTTGGGCTGGATGGCTCATTATTGTTGTTGTTATTGTTATTATTTTTGAGGCTGGATGTCCATCTGTCGGGGGGCTTTGATTGTGCTTTTCGTGCATGAAGGGCAGAAGGGGGTTGGACTGAATGGTGCATGTGGTCTCTACCAACTATTATGACCATTGTTGTTGTTATTGAGTCTGGATGTCCATCTGTCGGGGGGCTTTGATTATACTTTTCCTGCATGGAGAGCAGAAGGGAGTTGGGCTGGATGGCTCATTATTGTTATTATTATTATTATTATTATTATTGAGGCTGGATGTCCATCTGTCGGGGGGCTTTGATTATGCTTTTCCTGCATCAAGGGCAGAAGGGAGTTGGGCTGGATGGCTTATTATTATTATTATTATTATTATTATTATTATTGAGGCTGGATGTCCATCTGTCGGGGGGCTTTGGTTGTGCTTTTCCTGCAAGAAGGGCAGAAGGGAGTTGGGCTGGATGGCTTATTATTATTATTATTATTATTATTATTATTATTATTATTATTATTATTGAGGCTGGATGTACACCTGTCGGGGGGCTTTGATTGTGCTTTTCCTGCGTGGAGGCAGAAGTGGGTTGGACTGAATGGTGCATGTGGTCTCTACCAACTATTATGATCATTGTTGTTGTTATTATTGAGTCTGGATGTCCATCTGTCAGGGGGCTTTGATTGTGCTTTCCCTGCATGAAGGGCAGAAGGGAGTTGGGCTGGATGGCTCATTATTGTTGTTATTTTTGAGGCTGGATGTCCATCTGTTGGGAGTGCTTTGATTGTGCATAATGGCAGAAGGGGGTTGCACCCGATGCCTCATCCAACTCTTATTGTTCTCCTATTCTATTACGCTTTATTACGGCTTCTTCTGGAAGCGTGCGCTGCGGCCCTCCTTGCCGCGCGCCTCCCCCTCCTTGCGCACCCATTGGGCCTCGTAGAGCTGCGCACCCGGAGTGCCCGGTTCCGCGGTGTCTGGGGTCCGGGCCCGGAGCAGCAGCAGCGCCGGCGTCCCCTTGGGCTTGGCTTTCTCGTCTGCTTCTATGACGTAGAGCTGCGCGGGAAGAGGTGGTGGTGGTGGTGGTGGGGCGGGAGGGGGCCGCTTTAGGGACGAAGCGCGACGGGGGGGACCGCCGCCCACCACCATCGCCTTGGTTCGGCTTGGCCGCCACCGCGAGAAACGGGCTCCGCTGCCGAGGCTGCCGCTCCAGCGCTTTGCCCTCTGCGGGTGCGGATTCCGGTGCTTCGGGCCCCACGGTGATGGAGAGCCGCTTGGGGGTGCCGCGGGGCCGGGCGCTCGAGGCTCCTCCTGCCGGGGACACTGGGCAATATAAACAAAGAAACGTTATTGATACGGACTACAACTCCCATGATTCCTAGCAGCCTCAGGCCCCTTCCTTTTCCCCCTCAGCCGCTTAAGCGGCTGAGGGGGAAAAGGAAAGGGCCTGAGGCTGCTAGGAATCATGGGAATTGTAGTCCAAAACACCTGGAGGGCTCAAATTCGCCCAGGCCTCTTTTACTAATTAATATATACTACCTTGGGTCTTTGTCGGCTTATTTGACAAAGTCGTGGGTGAACTACAACTCCCATCATGCCAGGTTAACTCCAAACAACTCCATCAGTACTTGAAGTTTGTGATGTTGCTCAAGTTTGCTCTGAGTGTTGAGTGTGCGCTCTGGCTGCAGGGTGAACTACAACTCCCGCTATGGTGAGACAGTAGGTTGAGTTAGTCGTTGAGGTTCTGTGTGCCAAGTTTGGTCCAAGTCCATCATGGGTGAAATTTATTATTTATTTATTGACAGCATTTTTGTTGGTTTTGTTGGACTTTTGTTGGTTTAAGATGCCTGCCTATGTAATAATAGACCCACTGATCTGCCCTTTTATTGTCACTATTGTCATTTATAGTACTTTATTGACTATGTCAATTATGTAACTATCTCCTCCCGATTTGACACATTCACCTTTCGGCCCAGACTTGTGTTTGATATACCTGTTTTAACATTTTATCTTGTAAGATTGTCCTTTTGATTGTTTTACCGATATTGTTGATTTATTGTTGTAAATTTGTGTTTTTGTTTTGATTTTATATTGTGATGTTGGGCAACACCCCATGTGAGCCGCCCCGAGTCCCTTCGGGGAGATGGGGCGGGGTACAAGAATAAATAATAATAATAATAATAATTATTATTATTATTATTATTATTATTATTATTATTATTATTTATATTCCGCCCTTCTTTCTCACCCCGAAGGGGACTTGGGGCAGGGCTCTAGGACATGTTCAGGGCGCTCGCCATAACCTGCAATGTTAGTGGAGGGAGGGCCATGGGGGTCTCCTGAGTGGTGGGAGTCATGGTTGTCTGTACAGGCCACACCCATGCACACACATCTTCACTTTTATTATGTGTACAGGTTATATTGATGTGGAGTGGTGGAGGCTCCTTCCTTGGGGGCTTCGAAACAGGCTGGGTGGCCATCTGTCGGGAGTGCTTTGATGGTGCTTTTCCTGTACGGAAGGGGGTGGGACTGGATGGCCTTTGGGGGTCTCTTCCCCTTCTGTATGGCCCTGATAATGCTAATAGTGGGAGTTGCAGTCCCAAATGCCTGGTATAACCCCCACCATCCCAGCAATGACCCCTTGCACACCTCTCTTGAGGCTGCTCTTCCGCCGCGCATGCGCAGCTCCGGGTTTGCTGCGAGGCCTTTCTGCGGGGCAGCAGAGCTGCAAAAAGAGAGAGAGAGAGAAGGGGAGGAGTCAGTGGGTTGGTGGGCGGTCCCTCCGGGCCTGGCCCCGCCTCTCCCCTCCCCAGTCACCATGGCGACGGCGTTGTAGGCCACGCAGAGCAGCACCAGCCCGCCCAGCGCCTTCGCCGCCGCCTCCCCGGCCTGTTCGCAAGGCATCGTGGGGCCAATGAAGAAGGGGAGGGAGGGAGGCAGCGAGGGGCGGGGCTCCGGCAAAGGGGTGTGGCATTGTGTGGGCGGGGCTGAGCGCACAAAAGGGGGCGGGGCCAGTAGCAGCCTTTGTAGCCAGTTCCCTGCAGTGCCCCATTTGGCCACCGGGCGGCGGAAATCCCTCCCATTCACTCCATGGGAAGAAGCCCAGGGCGGAGGGAGGGCTGTGCCTCTAGTAATAATAATAGTAATAATATCTAATAATAATAATATCCAGCATATCTATCTTGTTTGCTGTGTCAAAATAATACAAACAGAGGCACAACTGTGTGGCCCAAAGGATCCATTGGAACTTATGCCTCAAGTACCACCTCCCAGCAGCAAAGAACTGGTGGGATCACAAACAGGCAAAAGTCTTGGAAAATGAACATGCAAAGATACTGTGGGACTTCCGAATCCAGACTGACAAAGTTCTGGAACACAACACACCAGACATCACAGTTGTGGAAAAGAACAAGGTTTGGATCATTGATGTCGCCATCCCAGGTGACAGTCGCATTGAAGAAAAACAACAGGAAAAACTCAGCCGCTCTCAGGACCTCAAGATTGAACTGCAAAGACTCTGGCAGAAACCAGTGCAGGTGGTCCCGGTGGTGATGGGCACACTGGGTGCCGTGCCAAAAGATCTCAGCCGGCATTTGGAAACAATAGACATTGACAAAATCACCATCTGCCAACTGCAAAAGGCCACCCTACTGGGATCTGCACACATCATCAGAAAATATATCACACAGTCCTAGACACTTGGGAAGTGTTCGACTTGTGGTTTTGCGAAACGAAATCCAGCATGTCTATCTTGTTTGCTGTGTCATACAACGTTGTTGTGTTGATAATAATAATAATAATACATCCCACAGTCCTAGACACTTGGGAAGAGTTCGACTTGTGATTTTGTGGCACGAAATCCAGCCTGTCTATCTTGATGATGATGGAAGCCGGTCTCCCCCCGGAGGCGCCCCCGCCCCGAGAAGCAGCCTTTGCGCAAGAGGCGAGCAAGGCCTCGGAGGGGGGGGGGGGGGCGAGGTGGCCACGAGAGAGGCGGGGGGGGGGGGGCGAGGGGAAGAAGCCTTGTTGTCTCAGAGAAAGTTCCGCAAAGTTTCCCGGAGTGAAGCAATTTTGCGGGAAGGAAAGAAGCCGCGCGGGACCCGCCCGGTTTGGAGGGGAAAGGGGGGGGGGGTTGCATCCCTCTTCAGGCAAAGCCCCCCCCCCCCCAAAGGAGGCTCACTTCCCCTCAAGGGGGGGGCAGACTTCCCCTTTGCGGCGCGGCCGCAGGTTCCTTCCTGGGGGGGGGGGGGTGCGGGAGGGGGGGCAGGCCCTTCTTCCTCCTCCTCCTCCTCCCCCCCCCCCCTTCCTTCTTCCTTCTCTGCCCGAAATGCGGCCCCGAAGGGCTCTGCTCCTGCCCCAGGCGCTGCTGCTGCTGATGCTGCTTCTGCAAAGGAGTGAGTGCGGACGACATGGGGGGTGGGGATGCGGGGTGGGATGGGGGGGGGGGGACCCACTTCAAGAACGGGTGGGGGTGGGGGTCCCTTCAAGGCGCAGTCTCCCCCCAGAAGCCTCTCCGGGGCCAGGCCCTCCGCACATGCTCAGGGGCACCCTGCGCCCTCCCCGCTCCAAGGGGAAAAAGGGGGAGGGAAGGGGGTCATGGGGTCAAGGCCCTGCGCAGGCCCTTCCCGTGTTGGGGGGGGAGGGGTCTTTAAAAGGCTCGCTCCGTGTTTCATTGATGTGTCTTTGATGGGGGGGGGTCGCATAAGCCCACTCCCCTCTCAAGTGGCGGGCAGTTCCCGGGGCCCAAGGCCCGCCTCGCCATTCAGCTTCGTTCAGGGCTCAGAGCCAGTCTCAGGGTCTGCCTTTCATATGCTCAGGGGCTGTTTTTCGTGTCAGGGGCGACTTGAGTGCTTCCTCCCACCCTGAACATTATTCCACAGATAGATAAACCCCGCTGCCCTAGTTTCCAACAGACCTCTTAACCTCTGAAGATGCCTGCCATAGATGTGGGCCAGGCCCGTAGCCAGGATTTTGATTCGGGAGGGGCTGGGATTTGGTTCGCGGGGGGCGGGGGGGCTGAGTCTGGGTGGGAGAGGATCTACCCTAGCAAACCTTTTGTATCGCTATCCCAAGACCCCCATTCATGCATATGGGATATATTGAGCATGGTGATCAGATCATGATATGAATAAACATAACAGTTTAAATAATAAATGTAAGGCCTTCTCGCGAGCCATCCTGAGAATTTCGGGGGGGGGGGGCGGGGAGGGGGCTTGAGGGGATTCAGCCTGATGTGGGCAAAACATCAGGAGAGAATGCTTCTGGAACATGGCCAGGCAGCCTTGAAAACTCACAGCAGATTCCAGCCTTGAAAGCCTTCCACGACAGTATGAAGAATGTTCTAGAGCAGGCACGGGCAAACTTCAGGTGTTTTGGACTCCAACTCCCACCATTTCCAACGGTCTGGGGCCCTTTCTTTCCCCCCCTCAGCCCTCCAAGAGGAAAGGGAAAAGGGAGAGGAAGGGGCCTGAGGCTGTTGGGAATGGTGGAAACACCTGGAGGGAAGGCCTGAGTTTGCCCAGGCCTGCTTCTGCCTTCCTCTTCGTCTTCTTGGCCATCTGTCGGGAGGGCTTTGAAGGTGATCTCCTGCTTCTTGGCAGAATGGGGTTGGACTGGAGGGCCCATGGGGCCTCTTCCAACTCTATGATTCTATGACTCTGGAATGGTGAAGGGAGGGAAGGAATCTGCTTGCTCCCAGTTGGGTTTATTTTTATTATTATTATTATTATTAAACTTTATTTCTACCCCGCTAGCATCTCCCGACGGACTCGATGCGGCTTACAAAGGCCAAGGCCTCAACACACAATATAACAATACAAAACAAAAGGCAAATTAAAAACAATTAAAACAGTATAAACAACAAGCAATAAACAATACTCTAAAACACAATAGAACTGGGCCGGGCCAGAGTAACGGGTACAAGATTAAAAGTGCTGATGTGACAGGTGATATATAAGGCTTCTAGGGCAAGTGCAGAGTGCGATAGGCGATCTTAGTTCTAATAAAGTGCTGATGGGACTTGGTGTTGGAGATTTCCTATTAATCTGGGAAGGCACATTGGAACAGCCAGGTCTTCAAGTTCTTTCTGAAGACTGCCAATGTCGGGGCCTGTCTGAGATCCTTGGGGAGGGTGTTCCAGAGTCGGGGGGCCACCACGGAGAAGGCCCTGTCTCGTGTCCCCACCAACCGCGCTGGCGACGCAGGCGGGATCACGAGCAGGGCCTCTCCAGACGACCGAAGTGGACGCGTGGGTTCGTAGACGGAGGTAGGATGGTCCCAGACCGTTCAGGGCTTTGTCGGTAAGCACCTGCACCTTAAATTGGGTTCGGAAAGTAAATGGCAGCCAGTGGAGCTCCTTGAACAGGAGGGTCGACCTCTCTCTGTAAGGGGCCCCAGTTAACATCCTGGCTGCCGCTCGTTGGACCAGTTGGAACTTCCGAGCCGTTGTCAAGGGCAGCCCCACGTAGAGCGCATTACAGTAGTCCAGTCTGGAGGTGACCAAGGCATGGACCACCCCGGCCAGATCAGCCTTCGCGAGGTACGGTCGCAGTTGGCGCATGAGTCTCAGTTGTGCGAAGGCCCTCCCAGACACCGCCTATGGCGCCTGAGCCTCGAGCGTGAGCAATGAATCCAAGAGGACTCCCAGACTGCGGACCTGTGGCTTCAGGGGGAGTGTAACCCCGTCCAGTCATGTGTCAGAGTAATTTATGCAGCGCAGCAGTAGATGGAGTCAGTGGAACGCAGAGCGAAGTGACATCCAGAGACTTTGGTAAAACTATATACAAAGTTTTATTGTACAAGACAAACAGACTTGTAGACAATAGACACAGAACTCTCACTCTAGGCAGACAGAACAGAACAGAGCTAACGTAATCAGTAATGCATGCACACTTGTGTCTGGACACTCCCCAGTTCCAGCCACACATCAAGGTCATTACAGCTCCTTAGCAATTAACTCTTTCCAGACTAGTACACTCTGGATGATGCAATCAGTATGCAATACAAACCAAGACACAAATTGCATTTAAACACTATCAATACACAAATCCCACATTAACATCATGAAAATGGGACCATTCAGTGACGCGGCCTTAAAGTGGGGAGGGGGTGGGAGGGAGACCCTCCATTGAGGCCTGCACCCCAATGGGACCCTCGTGGGAGGGGGCTGCAGGGGCCTCAGACGGAGGACAGAAGGCCTCAATAGGAATCCCACCAGAAGCTGACTATTGGGGGGGGGGGGGTCTTTCCCCTCAGGGACCCTGACCCTCGCTGGAGCGGATCCTGCCAAGAGCCACACAGACTTCCCTTACTGCCGGAACCCGGAAAAAGGTCAGAGGTCATGAGGGGGGGTCAGAATGCGGGGGGGGGGGGTGCTTCCCCAAACAGTAAGAGCAGCCAAGGAGTTTCCCTTGCGCACCATGTGCCAGAAACATCACACAGGCGCTGGCTTTGCTTAGGGTTGAATAAAAGGTAGGTTATATCCAAGGAAAAGAAAAAAAAAAAAACAGAAGTAAAGATCATATTATGTAACAAAATTTCAAAAAAAAATCCCCTGTTCCTGGTTTGAAAAAGTATCATTTCCTGTTTAATTGTGCAGCCCATACTTGGAAATGAGTTGTTGTCCTTCTCCAAAAACTTTGTCATTTTTGTGGCCACCACAAACTAGGGCACCTTCTACACTGCCACATAATCCAGATTATCAAAGCAGGTAATCCACACTATCTGCTTTGAACTGGGTTATGTGAGTCTACACTGCCAGATAATCCACTTCAAAGCAGATAATCTGGGTTTTATATGGCAATGTAGATGGGGCCGAGGTCGAATCGGTTGAGACTCAATGAGAGATTCCTTAGAAAACTAGAGCAAAATGTGCAGCTGAAGGGTGTCCTTCCCCTGAAGACAAAGTTTTGGCAGTTTATTAAACTTTTCCCAAGTTTTTATGATAGAACCAATTAGGAAATAATGACTTTTTTGTGTCAGGAGCGACTTGAGAAACTGCAAGTCGCTTCTGGTGTGAGAGAATTGACCGTCTGCAAGGACATTGCCCGGATGTTTTGATCTTTGACCATCCTTGTGGGAGTCTTCTCTCATGTCCCTGCATGGGGAGCTGGAGCTGACAGACAGGAGCTCACCCTGATCCCTGGATTTGAACTGCCGACCTTTTGGTCAGTAGTCCTGCTGCCACAAGGGTCTAACCCACTGCACCACTGGGGGCTGGAAATGATTTGGTAACCTAGGAACAAAAATCGTCTTAGGCCCCTTGGACACTGCCAGATGATCCAGGTTACCAAATCAGAAAATCCACATAATCTAATTTGAACTGGATTATCTTAGCCTACACTGCCATAAAATGTAGTTCAAAGCAGAAAATGTGGGCCTTATTCAGCTGTCTAGAAAGGGCCATAGAAGAGCCCTTGATAAACCAACCTGGACACAGTATATTATTTGAAATGCTGGACCACTCACAACCACCACGTCAGGCTACACAGAGAAGCCACTGAAATCCACAAGAAGCAGGTGGACAATGTCAACAGAAAAGAGGAAACCATGAAAAGGAACACAGTCTGGCTCCCAGTATTAGAAAACTCCAAAATCAGGACAGTAAATAAAGAGCAGCACTCTGAAAACAGAAGAATTCCAGATAGGAATCAATCAGGTAAACAAACACTATAAAGGTTCAAAACATAAAAAGAGATGTGTATATTAGAGCATCTTGCAAAGGCCACAGAAATAGTCAGGCCTCTCTGAGTACAGAGCTATCTTCCTTCTATGTAAAAAGGATAAGCGAATACTATAAAAGTTTCAAAACATAAGTTGCACTATGTAATTCAGAGCACCATATACATACAATATTACCTGAGAGTTAACAACAATAATGAAAATAATAAGTACAGTCAACTGTTATATATCCACAGTAGTATCTTCCAGACTGTAATAGTCTCCACTATTTAAACATCAATTGAATTTGGCAACCAAAATAATATAAACACATTCAACCTTTGCCAAATAATATTGGTTAATATATTTTTTAAGACCTCACAGGTATTGAAAAGCTTGTTCTAAAAAAAACCTTGACCAAAAGTTCTTTTGATTCTTCTCATAGCAAGGAGAGAGAAAACCCTTTTGGGCTCCAACTCTGGCTGTTGGGAATTGTGGGAGTCCAGAACACCTGGAGGGAGGGCCAAAGTTGGCCCAGGCCTGAGATTGACAGGCAGAGGGATGCAGAAGGTGGTCTGGCTGCCAGGCCAGAGGAGGGGGGGGGGGGCATGGTGAAAGGCAGGGGCAGTGGATGCTCTGCTTTATTTTTATTTCGTGTCAAAAGCATTGCATAATAAATACATTTTAAAATGATGAAATAAGGGAAATCACAAGCAAGGGACACGGAAAGAGCCTCCTCGAAGATTTAGTAAATTCAGTCGGGCGTCCCCTGGGCAACGTTTCTTGTAAACGGCCAGTCTTGTCCAACCCCAAAAGCACTGGTGCTCTGCTGACACTAGGCCGTTGCCTGTGGCGCCATCGTGTTGGGGGCGCCATCGAGGCCCCTCCTGTCTCCTGCGGCCTGACTCCTCAAGGTATTGAACTGCTTTTCCTGTTGATTTGTTATAAAACATGATGTTTTAGTGCTTAATTTGTAAAATCTTAATGTAATTTGATGTTTAATAGGCTTTTCCTTAATCCCTCCTTATTATCAAACATTTGATAACGCTTTTATTTCAGTGATTGGTTTGGGGGGGGCGTCAAAATTCTGTTCGCCTACACTTGAAAAATACCTAGGGCTGTCTCTGTCTGCTGAGGGTGGTCCCAGCACCCCTCTCACTCTCCTCTCCTCTCTCCCGGCAGAGAAGTGCGTGGTCTGCGCGGAGGATTTCCAGCTCTGGCAGCCCTGCGAGGTCCGGGCGGGGGCCTCGGGGTCGGTGGTCCTGCCCTGCGCCTTCCGCCAGTCCTGGGGCCGAATGCTGGAGGTCCAGGTCCTCTGGCGCGTGGGCTCCTTCCACAGCCAGGTCTTCGTCTTCAATGAGACGAGCCAAGGGCGCCCGTGGGTCCACGCCAACTTCTCCGGGAGGGTCTCCCTGGTGGGCGACCCCTGGTCTGGAAATGCCTCCCTCCTCATCCGGGACCTGCGCCAGGCCGACTCCAACGCCTACTTCTGCCGCGTCGCCGTCTGGCTGGAGAAACACAAGTGGGAGGTGTGGCAGGGCATCAACGGCACCCGCCTCAACGTCACCGCCATGGGTGAGACCCTGAGAGAGACCCCCTTTCTTGGGCCCTGATCTGGGGAAGGGGAGGGGACACAGCCCCTCAGCCCCTCTCCCCCCGTCTCGCCCCCCAGGAACGGAGGTCCCGCCGCCCACCCTCAGCCCCCTTGGCCCCGCGTTGGGGGCGTCTGCGGTCCTGTTGGCGCTGGTTCTGCTGGGCCTGGGGCTCTTCCTCGCCCGGAGAAGAGGTGAGGAGGGGGTGAGGAGGGGCGCAGGGGTCTCCGGGTCAAAGGGCAGGCGGGGAAAGGGAGGAAGGGAGGGGGGCCTAAGTCCTGGCGGTGGAAGTGTGCCGGACTGGGCGGTCTCAGGGCTCTCTTCCACGTCTAGCATCCTTCGTTGAACAGAGGCTGGGTGGCCATCTGTCCAGGGTGCTTTGATGGTACCTTTTTCTGCCTGGAAAGAAGAAGGGGTTGGACGGGGTGGCCCTTGCGGGAGACCCTCACCCAGAGCAAATGGGAGGGGGAGGGAGGGCTAAGAAGTATGCCACCCTGCCTGGCAGAAAGAAGGGGCTGGACTGGATGGCCTTTGGGGGTCTCTTCTTCCAAGTCAGGATCCTTTATCGGAGATCGCTGAGCAAGCAGAGGCTGGGTGGCCATCTGTCGGGAGTGCTTTCATTGTGCGTTACCTGCCTGGCAGAAAGAAGGGTCTGGACTGGATGGCCCTTGGGGGGTGTCTCTTTCAATTCTATTTATTATTATTATTATCATCATCATCATCATCATTTATTACTGATCATTAAGCAGAGGCTGGGTGGCCATCTATCGGGGGTGTATTGATTGTGTTTTTCCTGCCTGGCAGAAAGAAGGGAGTTGAGCTGGATGCCCGAGAAGGGGTCTCTCTTCCAATTCTATCAATTAATTAATTAAATGTTAATCATTATTAGTTACTAATCATTAAGCAGAGGCTGGCTGGCTCCTGTTGGGGGCATTTTGCCCTTAGGGGGTCTCTCTCTCTCTCTCTCTCTCTCTCTCTCCTGGGGATCTAGAATCGCCCCCCCCCCATGTGTTCATGGGCCTTGGTGAAGAAGCCCCCCCTTTTCTGAGCCTCTGAATTGCAAAAAAAAAGGGGGGGGGGTCCGCTCTGTCCCTCCATCACCTCCCCCTCTTTTTTGGGAGCCTCTCCAGGGGGAGGGGCCTGGACCCCTGCCTCTGGGCTCCTGCTTGTGGGCTCCTTGCCTGATTAGAGCCCCTCCCTCTCTTTCCAGGTTCTTGCCGAAGACCCCCACCAGGGAGGTGAGTTCATGAAGGGAGGGGTCTTCTTGGAAGGGGTTCTTCTGGGAGGGTCTTCTTGGGGGGGTCTTCTGGGGGGCTCATGGGGAATCTTCTTGGGTCTGATTTGGGGTCTCATGGGGGTCTTCTTGAGGTGGTCTTGGAAGGGGATCTTATTGGGAGGGTCTTATGGGGGCTCACGGGGGTCTTCTTGAGGTGGTCTTGGGGGGTCTTCTGGGGGGCTCATGGGGAATCTTCTTGGGTCTGACTTGGGGGTCTCATGGGGGTCTTCTTGAGGTGGTCTTGGAAGGGGATCTTATTGGGAGTGTCTTATGGGGGCTCACGGGGGTCTTCTTGAGGTGGTCTTGGGGGGTCTTCTGGGGGGCTCATGGGGAATCTTCTTGGGTCTGATTTGGGGTCTCATGGGGGTCTTCTTGAGGTGGTCTTGGAAGGGGATCTTATTGGGAGTGTCTTATGGGGGCTCACGGGGGTCTTCTTGAGGTGGTCTTGGGGGGTCTTCTGGGGGGCTCATGGAGAATCTTCTTGGGTCTGATTTGGGGTCTCATGGGGGTCTTCTTGATGTGGTCTTGGAAGGGGATCTTATTGGGAGTGTCTTATGGGGGCTCACGGGGGTCTTCTTGAGGTGGTCTTGGGGGGTCTTCTGGGGGGCTCATGGGGAATCTTCTTGGGTCTGATTTGGGGTCTCATGGGGGTCTTCTTGATGTGGTCTTGGAAGGGGATCTTATTGGGAGTGTCTTATGGGGGCTCACGGGGGTCTTCTTGAGGTGGTCTTGGGGGGTCTTCTGGGGGGTTCATGGGAAATCTTCTTGGGTCTGACTTGGGGGTCTCATGGGGGTCTTCTTGAGGTGGTCTTGGAAGGGGATCTTATTGGGAGTGTCTTATGGGGGCTCACGGGGGTCTTCTTGAGGTGGTCTTGGGGGGTCTTCTGGGGGGCTCATGGGGAATCTTCTTGGGTCTGACCTGGGGGTCTCTTGAGGTGGTCTTGGAAGGGGATCTTATTGGGAGGGTCTTATGGGGGGTCATTGGGGTCTTCTTGAGGTGGTCTTGGGGGGTCTTCTGGGGGGCTCATGGGGTATCTTCTTGGGTCTGACCTGGGGGTCTCATGGGGGTCTTCATGAGGTGGTCTTGGAAGGGGATCTTATTAGGAGGGTCTTATGGGTGCTCACAGGGGTCTTCTTTGTACAGGGTCTTCTGGGTAGGGGTCTTCTTGGAAGGGTCTCATGAGAGCTCATGGGGGTCTCTTTGTGGAGGATCTTCTTGGTAGGGGGTCTTCTTGTTGGGTTATCTAGCCATCATGCATGCATTTTCAATGTGGGATGGTTTATGTAGTTTTTTGCTAAGAGACATGTAGTATCCTGATGGAGATCAGCCATGCATGATCCTGGCCTAATATATTTTGCATCCGGATCTATATTCTTTGGAACTAAGATGCTTTACCTGTATGACCATCATCATACAAGATTGTTAGTAAACACACTTTTACTATTTTACTTTTGGTGTCTCTGATGTTTGTTTTATGCGCATGACTCTTTAAAGAGAAAGGGAGGCTGGCTATTTAGTTTTTCTCACCTCTGCTCACATAAACCCATAGCTTTCTGTGTTTTTGGCTACTCTGCACCCATATCTAACCATACTGGTATCATAATTCTAACAGGTTATGTGTTGTCGAAGGCTTTCATGGCCGGGATCACAGGGCTGTTGTATGTTTTCCGGGCTGTATGGCCATGTTCTAGAAGCATTCTCTCCTGATGTTTCTCCCACATCTTCACCGCCTCAGGCCCCTTCCTTTTCCCCCTCAGCCGCTTAAGCGGCTGAGGGGGAAAAGGAAAGGGCCTGAGGCGGTGAAGATGCCTGCCATAGATGTGGGAGAAACGTCAGGAGAGAATGCTTCTAGAACATGACCATACAGCCCGGAAAACATACAACAACCCTAACAGGCTATGATTATATTTACTAATAGGTTATATTCTCCGATACTTCTGGGGGTGGTCTTCTGCATGGGGGGCCTTCTTGGAAGGGGGTCTTCAGGGGAAGGCATGGCGATTATGGGGGGGGGGGGTCTTCCAACCTTATGGATCTCCTCCTCTGGTGTTTCTCTTGCAGAAGTGGCCAAATTGTGGAGAAGGAAGAGCCCTGCGGGGGGGCCGAGTACGAAGAAGGGGGCACCAAGGGTGAGTGGGGGGGGGGCTGGACTCATTGTTGGGGGGCAAGTGTTGGAAAGGTCTCTCTCTCACACATGCCCCCCCCCCCTCTCTCTTTGCTCCATCACAGGCTCCAAAGCCCCCCCTCCCCCACCCCCTGAGGACCCCCACCTCTTTTATGCCGCCTTGACCTTGTCCGAAGCCAGGAGGGAGGGGGAGGCGCGCCCCCCGCCCTCAGAGACCACTTACGCCGCCATCCGGACCTGAGCAACGCCTTGCACGCCTTTCCTTGCTCTTCTCTCTCTTCGTCGCCTTTGGAGAAGGAAGAATCAAGAGACAACAATGTCTGAACCTCTGCCCATGCGCAAAGAGCCCTTTCCCTTCGCCACTGCGATGGGGCTGGGACATTGCGACACCCCCAAGACCAACAAAACACAACAAAAGACCAAAGACATTGGGACATTGCGACACCCCCAGACCAAGACAACACAACAAAACACCAAAGACATTGGGACATTGCGACACCCCCAGACCAAGACAACACAACAAAAGACCAAAGACATTGGGACATTGCGACACCCCCAGACCAAGACAACACAACAAAAGACCAAAGACATTGGGACATTGCAACACCCCCAGACCAAGACAACACAACAAAAGACCAAAGACATTGGGACATTGCAACACCCCCAGACCAAGACAACACAACAAAAAACCAAAGACATTGGGACATTGCGACACCCCCAGACCAAGACAACACAACAAAAGACCAAAGACATTGGGACATTGCGACACCCCCAGACCAAGACAACACAACAAAAGACCAAAGACATTGGGACATTGCGACACCCCCAGACCAAGACAACACAACAAAAGACCAAAGACATTGGGACATTGCGACACCCCCAGACCAAGACAACACAACAAAAGACCAAAGACATTGGGACATTGCAACACCCCCAAGACCAACAAAACACAACAAAAGACCAAAGACATTGGGACATTGCAACACCCCCAGACCAAGACAACACAACAAAAGACCAAAGACATTGGGACATTGCGACACCCCCAGACCAAGACAACACAACAAAACACCAAAGACATTGGGACATTGCGACACCCCCAGATCAAGACAACACAACAAAACACCAAAGACATTGGGACATTGCGACACCCCCAGACCAAGACAACACAACAAAACACCAAAGACATTGGGACATTGCGACACCCCCAGACCAAGACAACACAACAAAAGACCAAAGACATTGGGACATTGCAACACCCCCAGACCAAGACAACACAACAAAAGACCAAAGACATTGGGACATTGCAACACCCCCAGACCAAGACAACACAACAAAAAACCAAAGACATTGGGACATTGCAACACCCCCAAGACAAACAAAACACAACAAAAGACCAAAGACATTGGGACATTGCGACACCCCCAGACCAAGACAACACAACAAAAGACCAAAGACATTGGGACATTGCGACACCCCCAGACCAAGACAACACAACAAAAGACCAAAGACATTGGGACATTGCAACACCCCCAGACCAAGACAACACAACAAAAGACCAAAGACATTGGGACATTGCAACACCCCCAGACCAAGACAACACAACAAAAAACCAAAGACATTGGGACATTGCGACACCCCCAGACCAAGACAACACAACAAAAGACCAAAGACATTGGGACATTGCGACACCCCCAGACCAAGACAACACAACAAAAGACCAAAGACATTGGGACATTGCGACACCCCCAGACCAAGACAACACAACAAAAGACCAAAGACATTGGGACATTGCGACACCCCCAGACCAAGACAACACAACAAAACACCAAAGACATTGGGACATTGCGACACCCCCAGATCAAGACAACACAACAAAACACCAAAGACATTGGGACATTGCGACACCCCCAGACCAAGACAACACAACAAAACACCAAAGACATTGGGACATTGCGACACCCCCAAGACCAACAAAACACAACAAAAGACCAAAGACATTGGGACATTGCGACACCCCCAGACCAAGACAACACAACAAAAGACCAAAGACATTGGGACATTGCGACACCCCCAGACCAAGACAACACAACAAAAGACCAAAGACATTGGGACATTGCGACACCCCCAAGACCAACAAAACACAACAAAAGACCAAAGACATTGGGACATTGCGACACCCCCAGACCAAGACAACACAACAAAAGACCAAAGACATTGGGACATTGCGACACCCCCAAGACCAACAAAACACAACAAAAGACCAAAGACATTGGGACATTGCGACATCCCCAAGACCAACAAAACACAACAAAAGACCAAAGACATTGAGACATTGCAACACCCCCAGACCAAGACAACACAACAAAAGACCAAAGACATTGGGACATTGCAACACCCCCAGACCAAGACAACATAACAAAACACCAAAGACATTGGGACATTGCGACACCCCCAGACCAAGACAACACAACAAAAGACCAAAGACATTGGGACATTGCGACACCCCCAGACCAAGACAACACAACAAAAGACCAAAGACATTGGGACATTGCGACACCCCCAGATCAAGACAACACAACAAAAGACCAAAGACATTGGGACATTGCGACACCCCCAGACCAAGACAACACAACAAAAGACCAAAGACATTGGGACATTGCGACACCCCCAAGACCAACAAAACACAACAAAAGACCAAAGACATTGGGACATTGCAACACCCCCAGACCAACAAAACACAACAAAAGACCAAAGACATTGGGACATTGCAACACCCCCAGACCAAGACAACACAACAAAAGACCAAAGACATTGGGACATTGCGACACCCCCAGACCAAGACAACACAACAAAAGACCAAAGACATTGGGACATTGCAACACACCCAGAACAAGACAACACAACAAAACACCAAAGACATTGGGACATTGCGACACCCCCAGACCAAGACAACACAACAAAAGACCAAAGACATTGGGACATTGCGACACCCCCAGATCAAGACAACACAACAAAAGACCAAAGACATTGGGACATTGCGACACCCCCAGACCAAGACAACACAACAAAAGACCAAAGACATTGGGACATTGCGACACCCCCAGACCAAGACAACACAACAAAAGACCAAAGACATTGGGACATTGCGACACCCCCAGACCAAGACAACACAACAAAAGACCAAAGACATTGGGACATTGCAACACACCCAGAACAAGACAACACAACAAAACACCAAAGACATTGGGACATTGCGACACCCCCAGACCAAGACAACACAACAAAAGACCAAAGACATTGGGACATTGCGACACCCCCAGACCAAGACAACACAACAAAAGACCAAAGACATTGGGACATTGCAACACCCCCAGACCAAGACAACACAACAAAAGACCAAAGACATTGGGACATTGCGACACCCCCAGACCAAGACAACACAACAAAAGACCAAAGACATTGGGACATTGCAACACACCCAGAACAAGACAACACAACAAAACACCAAAGACATTGGGACATTGCCACACCCCCAGACCAAGACAACACAACAAAAGACCAAAGACATTGGGACATTGCGACACCCCCAAGACCAACAAAACACAACAAAAGACCAAAGACATTGGGACATTGCAACACCCCCAAGACCAACAAAACACAACAAAAGACCAAAGACATTGGGACATTGCGACACCCCCAGACCAAGACAACACAACAAAAGACCAAAGACATTGGGACATTGCGACACCCCCAGACCAAGACAACACAACAAAAGACCAAAGACATTGGGACATTGCGACACCCCCAAGACCAACAAAACACAACAAAAGACCAAAGACATTGGGACATTGCGACATCCCCAAGACCAACAAAACACAACAAAAGACCAAAGACATTGGGACATTGCAACAACCCCAGACCAAGACAACACAACAAAAGACCAAAGACATTGGGACATTGCGACACCCCCAGACCAAGACAACACAACAAAAGACCAAAGACATTGGGACATTGCGACACCCCCAAGACCAACAAAACACAACAAAAGACCAAAGACATTGGGACATTGCAACACCCCCAGACCAAGACAACACAACAAAAGACCAAAGACATTGGGACATTGCGACACCCCCAGACCAAGACAACACAACAAAACACCAAAGGAAACCTTATCCACTTCCTCAATATGTTACTGGGTTATGAATGCCATTTCCTAATTGGTTCTATCATTAAAACAGGGGGAGGCTTTGTCTTTGCGGGAGGGGGAGACATCCTGCCATAGTACAATCTGCCCAAGTTTTGAGTTAATATAGAATAGTAGAGTTGGAAGAGACCTCATGGGCCACCCAGTCCAAAGTGGGCCTGGGCTGGATGGCCTTTAGGGGTCTCTTCATCCAAGTCAGGATCCTTTATCGGAGATCGCTGAGCAAGCAGAGGCTGGGTGGACATCTGTCAGGAGTGCTTTCATTGTGCTTTACCTGCCTGGCAGAAAGAAGGGGCTAGACTGAATGGCCCTTGGGGGGTGTCTCTTCCAATTCTATTTATTATTATTATCATCATCATCATCATTTATTACTGATCATTAAGCAGAGGCTGGGTGGCCATCTATCGGGGGTGTATTGATTGTGTTTTTCCTGCCTGGCAGAAAGAAGGGAGTTGAGCTGGATGGCCGAGAAGGGGGTCTATTAATTAATTAATTAAATGTTAATCATTATTACTATTACTTATCATTAAGCAGAGGCTGGATAGCTCCTGTTGGGGGTGTTTTGCCCTTGGGGTCTCTCTCTCTCTCTCCTGGGGATCTAGAATCGCCCCCTCCCTCTCCCCCCCCCCCCCCCCCGCCATATCTGTCTCATCATAGAGCTGGCATGGGCCAACTTTGGCCCTCCTTCTAGGTGTTCTGAGCTTCAACTCCCACAATTATTAAGAGTCTACTGGCTGTTAGGAATTGTGGGAGATGAAGTCCAAAACACCTGGAACTCGCCCCAGGCGTGGCCTAGACTACGGGAAACAATAGTAGAACGATGACTCTCCAAGCCGGGACAACACAATTAAACAGGAAATGAAACTTTCTAACAAGAAAGAGAACTTGTTTTTCACATTTTGTTACATAGCGATATCTTTCCCCTGTCCTTCTTTCTGTGTGATAATGTGACTGTTCTTTGGATTAGTTATACAGTAATAATGATAATATAAGGTGATGGGCACACTGGGTGCCATGCCAAAAGATCTCAGCCGGCATTTGGAAACCATAGACATTGAAAAAATTACGATCTGCCAACTGCAAAAGGCCACCCTACTGGGATCTGCACGCATCATCCGAAAATACATCACACAGTCCTAGACACTTGGGAAGTGTTCGACTTGTGATTTTGTGATATGAAATCCAGCATATCTATCTTGTTTGCTGTGTCATAATAAAATAATAATAATAATAATAATAATAATAATAATAATAATAATAATAAGTTTATTTGAATCCCGCCACCATCTCCCCCGGAGGGGACTCTGGGCAGCTCACAGAAATATCAGATACAAAACAATAACAATGTACAATACATCAATAAACAATAACATAGTAATACAGTAGAGTCTCACTTATCCAGCATTCGCTTATCCTATATTCTGGATTATCCAACGCATTTTTGTAATCAATGTTTTCAATACATCGTGATATTTTGGTGCTAAATTCATAAATACGGTAATTACTACATAGCATTACTGCGCATTGAACTACTTTTTCTGTCAAATTTGTTGTAAAACATGTTTTGCTGCTTAATTTGTAAAATCATAATCTAATTTGATGTTTAATAGGCTTTTCCTTAATCCCTCCTTATTATCCAATTTATTCGCTTATCCAACATTCTGGTGGCCCGTTTATGTTGGATAAGTGAGACTCTACTGTAACAGGAAATAATAAAAAGTAACTATAAAGACATTAAATACCTCTTGCGGGATGAGAAAACTTACAGTGGAAGGAGGGAAGTTCCAATCCAAGGAAGTGTTGATGTGACATCAAAGGCTTTTTGGGCTGTATGGCCTTGTTCCAGCAGCATTCTTTCCTGGCGTTTCACCTGTATCAATGGCAGGCATCCTCAGAGGTTTGTTCAAAGGTCTGTTTGAAATGAGGCAAGTGGAGTGAATATCTACCTGTGGCATAATGCCCCTGTCTGTCTGAAGCAAGTATGGATGTTGCAATGAGCAATGAGCAAGCTTGGTTAGCATTGAGTAGCCATGAAGCTGCAAAGTCAATCAGTGAGGCCATTTCCATAGAGATAGCCTGACCTCTGTTGCCTGGAGGCATCCTCTATTTGGGAGGTGTTTTTATTTATTTATTTATTTATTTGCAGTATTTATATTCCGCCCTTCTCACCCCGAAGGGGACTCAGGGCGGATCACATTATACACACATAGTGTTAACTGGCACTTGGTTGTTTGCTGTCTGGAGTTCTCCCGTTTCTGAGTGGCGTTCC
This sequence comes from Anolis carolinensis, assembly GCF_035594765.1. NCBI lineage: Eukaryota > Metazoa > Chordata > Lepidosauria > Squamata > Anolidae > Anolis > Anolis carolinensis. The sequence continues at coordinate 916,885 of NC_085846.1, read as the reverse complement.
TTATTTACTGCCTTGATTCTGGTGTTTTTTAATCCTGGTGATCTGATTTTGCTCATTTTCATGGGGGAATTCCACCCCAGAGTGCAAAGTGCCAGTGAACACCTTCCAAACAGGATGCCCCCAGGCAACAACGGCCAGGCTACCTCTATGCAGATACCCTCACTGATAAACTTTGCAAACTTCATGGCTAGTCAATATTTTCCACACTTGCTTCAAACAGACAAGGTTCTTTCTCCCGCCCTTGACATTATTTCACAGGCACAGATACCCTCCACTTGCCTCACCACCAACAGATCCGCTGCAGAGGCCATTAACCACATATGCAGGTGAAACAGCAACAGAGAATCATGCTGGAACAGGGCCACGCAGCCTGAAGAACTCACAGCAACTCAGTGATTCAGGCCATGTGTGTTCCTGTCTCCCATCCTATTGTTTGCTTAATGGGACCCAGTTAACATTTGCATGGGCTTACAGGACTGTTTGCAAGTCCCAGGGAACCTTCTAGAAGGACTCCTGCCGGAAGTCACATAGGCAACCTTTTGTCAAAGTTATAAAAGAGGGACCTGCTTGTTGTTGTTGTTGTTCTGTCCCAGAGAAGTTGCAGGTAGTTGCCGTGTCTCTTCAAATGTTTGCTCCTCTATGCAGAGACCCTCAGTAATTGACTTTGCAGCTGCAAGGCTATTCAATGCTGTTCAAGCTTGCGCATTGCAACATTCAGAAGGTTTTCATGGTCAGAATCACTGGGTTGCTGTGAGTTTTCCAGGCTGCCTGGCCATGCTCCATAAGCATTCTCTCCTGATGTTTTGCCTGAGCCTATGCCAGGCATCCTCAGAGGTTGTGAGGTCTGTTGGAAATGAGGCAAGTTGGGTTTATATGTTCAGAAGATGCCTCCAGGCAGGGCCGTAGCCAGGAAAAAAATTCAGGTTTTTAAAAAAAAAATATTCGGGGGGGGGGGGGGGTTGAACCCCTAACCCCCCCTCCCGGCTACAGTCCTGTCAATATCTGCTTGAGATAGTGCCTTGAGGGACTCTTAATTTTTTGCATCTCATAGATGTAGCATGGGGATTTGCTTAACCAGTTAAAATTCATGAGTAAACCAGGTTTTTTTTTTAACCTGAAAAATTTCGGGGGGGGGGGTTGAACCCCTAACCCCTCCCCCCGGCTACAGGCCTGCCTCCAGGCAACAGCAGCCAGGCTACATCTATGCACATACCCTTAACGATTGATGTTGCGGCTGCAATTCTACTCAACGCTATTCAAGCTTGCTAATTGCAACATTCACTGGATGCCTCCAGGCAACAACAGCCAGGCTACCTCTATGCCGAGATCCTCACGGATTGACTTTGCAGCTGCAAGGCTACTCAATGCTAACCAAGCTTGCTCACTGCAACCTTCACACTTGCTTCAGACAAGGGTTCTTTCTCCGACCCTGGACATTATTCCACAGGTATAGATAAAATGGAAAAGGTAAAGACTTCCCCTGACGTTAAGTCCAGTCGTGTCTGACTCTGGGGGTTGGTGCTCATCTCCATTTCTAAGCCAAAGAGCCGGCGTTGTCCATAGACACCTCCAAGGTCATGTGGCTATTGGCATGACTGCATGGAGCACCGTTACCTTCCCGCCGAAGCTGTACCTATTGATCTACTCACATTGGCATGTTTTCGAACTGCTAGGTTGGCAGGAGCTGGAGCTAACAGCGGACGCTCATTCTGCTCCCAGGATTTGAACCTGCGACCTTTCGGTCTCCAGCTCAGTGCTTTAACACACTTCGCCACCGAGGCTCCAACAGGTATAGATACACTCCACTTACTTCATAGCCACCGATGCAGGCGAAACGTCAGGAGAGACTGCAGCTGGAACATATTGTCTATACAGCCCAGAAAACTCACAGCAACCCAAGGAAGTGCGTTTGGGAAGCTGAAGGTGGCGACCTTTGGCTCAGGTGAGCCCCTCCGGACGGAGCCCCCCCCCCCTCCCAGGTGCAAGAGGGAGGGGGGAGGGGCCTGGAAGTTTTGCCGACCCGCTAATTGGGCGCCCGGGGGGAGGGCCCGGCGAATGGGAGCCCGGGGGCGTGGCGGAGGGGCGTGTGGGCGTGGCCTGGGCGCCCTGATAAGCCCCCTCCCCCCCCTCCCCCCCCTCCCTCCCTCTCTCTTCCCGGCCGTGGACGATGTGGCCGCAGTTCGCCCCGCTGCGCCTCCCGCTCCGCCGCCGCCTCCAGACCGCCGCCGTCCTCCAATGGGTCTTCTCCTTCCTCGCCCTCGGTGAGCCCACCAGGGAAGGGGGGGGGGGGGTTCGCGCAGGGATTCCCCCACATGGAGCTGCAAAGGCTGGAGGAGCCCGGCATGTCTATTCCTGTTATTATTATGGTGTTACTGACTTATACTCCGCTTTATCTCTCCTGCAGGAGATTCAGTGCGGCCTATCATAAAAGCACCAGCATACGATTATTATTATTATTATTATTATTATTATTATTATTATTATTATTATTATATTATTATTTTACCTTCTTTGTACGCTATTTTCCCAATGAAGGGGATAGCAATTATATATGTGTGTTGTTGTTGTTGTTTATACCCCACTTTATTTCACCTGCAGGAGACTCAAAGCAGCTTGACGTAAAAGCATCAGCACACAATTTAAAATTATTATTATATTGATATAACTAGCTTTGCCCGGCCACGCATTGCTGTGGCTTATGGGAATCCTTTGTTGGCCAAGTGGAATAGCAGTGAATAGCCTTGCAGTCTCAAAGCCTGGCCGTTTTCTGGAGTAGCTGGAGCTTTTTGTTGTATCAACGTGGAGGCATGGATGAGGGGTTGTGCTGCCAAGTTTAGTGTTTCTGGGATGGGTAGTTTTGTCCTAGGCCGAAATTTCATTACCCTTTTATATATATAGATATATATTATATATTCATTATTATAATATATATTTATTCCCCGCTTTACCTCTCCTGCAGGAAACTCAAAGCAGCTTAACATAAAAACATCAGCATACAATTATATGTGTATGTGTGTATACTGTATAATTTATTATTATTATTATTATTATTATTATTATTATTATTATTATATTTATAGCCCGCTTTATTTCTCCTGCAGGAGAACATTGAAGCAGTTTAACATAAAAGCATTAACATACTATATATATATATATATATATATATATATATATATATATATATAGTATTATTATTACTAATAATAATAATTGTATGATAATGATTTATGTTAAGGTGACATAAAGCATTAGCATACAATTTAAATTGTATAATGTTTATTATTATTATTATTATTATCATTTGTACCCTGCTTTATCTCTCCCTCAGGAGACTCAAAGCTAGGCTGAACCTAAAAGTGTCAGGATAACAATTTAAAACATGGCAATTTGCAAATATTAAAACAGGATTAAATATAAACAGTATTTTTTTTAAAAAAAATCCCCAGTTAAAAACCTTTTAAAACATATTCAGAGTTAAAAGCTAATTTATTTCTTACCTTATTCCTAGCCCACCTTTCTCCCCGCGGGGGGGGGGGGGGCTCAAGGGGCTGACACTCCCCACTTGGCAAAGTTTAAAAGGGTACAATACAAAAGTTGCAAAGCAATTAAATAGCAGCAGTGTGGAAAAGAACAAAATGAAAATACAGTAGTAGATACACTAAAAAGTCATTTCTAGTCTTAAGAGGATTCTGGGACCTGTAGTCCGAGAGGAACTGTGATCCTGGGGGAGGCAGGGACTTCTAGTTCCCAAGGAAAGCAGTTGCTGGAGGGTTGCAGCAGGGGCGCCCCACCCTGGGCCTCCAGGTGTTTTGGACTCCAGCTCCCATGATTCCTAACAGCTGGTAAGATGGCTGGGATTTCTGGGAATTGAAGTCCGAACCACCTGGAGGCCTAAAGGCTGAGAACCACCGGATCACAGAAATGAAGCTTTGTATCCACACAGCTGAATCCAATCCCACGTGATCTGCTTTGAGCTGGGCTATGTGGCCGTGTGGACTCAGATAACCCAGTTCAAAGCAGGCATTGTGGGGTTTCCTGCCTCGACATTCTGGGTTCTGGGGCTGTGTGGAAGGAAGGGCCCCACGAAGAGCTTGGGGAGTCAATACAAACTGGGTTGCTGTGAGTTTTCTGGGTTGTGTGGCCAATATGTTCCAGCAGCATTCTCTCCTGACGTTTCGCCTGCACCTATGGCTTATGGCGTCTTCAGGGGACACACAAGGAACTGGGTTGCTGAGGGATGCTAGGAGATGTAGTCCAAAAGGGAGCTTCGGGTTCAAAAGGAATGGGCTGAAGGGTCACGGGGGGGGGAGGGGGCTCTTCCGCCTGGAGCACCTGTGTGGCGGGAGGGGGGCCGGGCTCTCTCTGGGGAAGGGGCTGCGGGGGTCCTTCCCCCCTTACCGCCACTGACCCCCCTCTTCCCTCCCCCCCCCCCCCCCCAGCGCAGTGCTGCCTGCTGCTCTTCGGGGCGCTGCTGGTGGGCGAGGGGTGGGCGCTGGCCGCCCTCTACGCCGCCTGGCTCTACCTGGACTGGGAGACCCCCGCCCGGGGGGGCCGCCGCTCCGCCTGGGTCCGGCGATGGGCCGTCTGGAGGCACTTCCGGGACTACTTCCCCATCACGGTCAGTAACGGGAGGGGGTTGTCTTTTTTGGGGGGGCGGGGGTCTTTTTGGGGGCTGCCATTTGGGATCAGAAGGGAATCACAGCGACCCTGGACCCTTCCTCCCCTCTCTATTCTCCTTTTTAAATTATTAGTATTCTTATATTTTCATATTCAAATATTATATTATCATTGTATAATTTCCCAATATTTTATATTGGCGCTTCTTGCAGTCATGCCAGTGGCCACATGACCTTGGAGGTGTCTACGGACAACGCCGGCTCTTCGGCTTAGAAATGGAGATGAGCCCCAACTCCCACAGTCGGACACGACTGGACTTAACGTCAGGGGAAAACCTTTACCTTTACCTTTTTATCATATATATTTTATTGTTTTCATATTATGGTAGAGTCTCGCTTATCCAACATAAACGGGCCAGCAGAACCTTGGATAAGCGAATATGTTGGATAATAAGGAGGGATTAAGGAAAATAATAATATAATAATAATTTTATTTTTGTACCCCGCTACCATATCCCCAGAGGGAAAAACCTATTAAACATCAAATTAAGTTATGATTTTACAAATTAAGCACCAAAACATCATGTTATACAACAAATTTGACAGAAAGAGTAGTTCAATGTGCAGTAATGCTATGTAGTAATTACTGTATTTGTGAATTAAGCACCAAAATATCACAATGTATTAAAAACATTGACTACAAAAATGTGTTGGATAATCCAGAAGCTTGGATGAGTGAGACTCTATATTTATTCAACCATTAAGTAAAGGTAAAGGTTTCCCCTGATGTTAAGTCCAGTCGTGACCAACTCTGGGGGTTGGTGCTCATCTCCATTTCTAAGCCGAGGAGCCGGCGTTGTCCGTAAACTCCTCCAAGGTCATGTGGCCATGGGCACCATTACCTTCCCGCCAAAGCGGTACCTATTGATCTACTCACATTTGCATGTTTTTGAACTGCTAGGTTGGCAGGAGCTGGGGCTAACAGCAGGAGCTCATTCTGCTCCTGGGATTCGAACCTGCAACCTTCTGGTCTGCAAGTTCAGCAGCTCAGCGCTTTAACACGCTGCACCACCAGAGGCCCCCATTATACTATCATCATTTGATTTTTACATTATCATATTTTATTAATTACCACGTTACACTTTGTTCTAATGTCATCATACTTAATTTTAAATTATTATATTTTATTATATTTTATTGTCTTCATATTATAATTTTTCACCATTACATTTTATTAATTTATCATGTGATTGTTTATTCCCATGCTATCCCATAATAATCGCATATAATTTTACATAATTACATCTATTATTTTATTATGTTATATTTTATAATTTCCGTATGGATTATATTATCATTTTCAATTTATCGTTGTATTTTATTATCATGCCTCTTGGGGGGGGGGCTCTGACCCTGCCCCCCCCTCCCCACTGGCCCTCATTCTCCACTTTTCCTTCCCAGCTGGTGCGCACGGCGGAGCTGGATGCGCGGCGCAACTACCTGTTTGGCTTCCACCCGCACGGGGTGCTGGTGGCGGGGGCCTTTGGGAACTTCTGCACGGAGGCCACGGGCTTCTCTGAGCTCTTCCCGGGCCTCACGCCCCACCTCCTGATGCTGCCCTTCTGGTTCAAGGTGCCCTTCTTCCGAGACTACATCATGAGCGGAGGTGAGACAAGGAGGGGGGGGGGGTCGCTATTATGGGGAGGGTGCTCCTGGAGGGAGACCCCCACTCTCATACACACATCCTCCTTCCCATCTAACCCTATCTATGCATGTATGCATCCATCCATCCATTTGATTATCTGACTATCTGTCTATCTATCCATCCATATATAATAATAATAATAAAACTTTATTTATACCCCGCCACCATCTCCCCGTGGGGACTCGGGGCGGCTCACAATGTTACAAAAGTAACAGCGCAAATACATTGACAATACACACAGTTTAAAACACAAGAAGATGATAAAACACAAGTTAAAACCAAGATTTAAACAACAGTAATAATATCAATAGTAATAATATCAAACAACCACCAATGCGATTCAGTCAACTTCAAAGGTGGGGGGGACTATAGCAGCAATATAAGATAAAATCATTAGATTAAAATATCCCAGTGAAAGGAACCTAATAACATTCAGAATAGAATTATAATTATAATGAGGCTGGTCATCCAATGGCTGTCTCTCCAAAGGCTAGCCCAAACATCCAGGTTTTGAATTGTTTCTTAAAGGATGGTAGGGAAGGCGCCAGACATATATATATGTATATATATGTCTGTCTATCTATCTGGTCCATGAGATCACGAAGAGTCGGAAACAACTGAAACAACTACAACATCTATCTATCCATCCATCCAACTTTCCATCCATCTGTCTATCCATCTATGTATCTATCCATATATCTATGTATTCTTCTATCTATGCTATGCAGTGTTATTTGTGCTCCTGATGTTGGTTTTCTTCTCATGACACAGCCGGGCCACTATAGCCTTGCTTTCTGCATTTTCTTGCTGGTCGCTTTTATTCCTAGTCTTTGACTGACTATCTGTGTATCTATGTGCACTATCTATCCATCAATCTATCTATCATCTGTCTATTATCTATGTGTCCATCCATCCATATATGTATGCATCAGGCCCGTAGCCAGGATTTTGTTTCAGGAAGGGCTGGGATTTTGGTTGGGGGGGGGGGGGGGCTGATTCTGAGCGGGAGAGGGTCTACCCTAGCAAACCTTTTGTATTGTTATCCCAATGCCCCCATGTATATGGGATATATTGAGCATGGTGATCAGATCATGATATGAATAAACATAACAGTTTAAATCAGGGGTCCCCAAACTTTTTAAGCAGGGGGCCGGTCCACAATCCTTCAGACTGTGGAGGGGCCGAATTATCATTTGAAAAAAAAAATACAAACAAATTCCTATGCATACTGCACATGTCTTATTTGTAGTGCAACAACAACAACAACGAAAGAACAATACAATATTTAAAAATGAAAACAATTTTAACCAACATAAACCTATTAGGATTTCAATGGAAAGTGTGGGCCTGCAACTGGCCAATGAGATAGTCAAGTTAATTAGGATTGTTGTTGTTGGTGTGCCTTCAAGTCATGTCAGACTTTGGCCGAGCCTAAGTCTAAAATTATTTATTTATTTACTGCATTTATTTACTACATTTATATCCCACCCTTCTCACCCCGAAGGGGACTCAGAGCAGCTGTATGTACATACAATGTATTATATTATTAGCATAACACGATATTAGCATAATATATTACTGTATTGAACTATACCACTATACTATTATATAATACTAGCTGTGCCCGGCCACGCATTGCTGTGGTAGTATGGGAAATAAAGTATTGAGGAATTGGTGGTTGTTAAGGTAAAGGGTAAAGGTTTTTCCTTACATTAAGTCCATTATAAATGGGTTATATAGCTGTGTGGAAGGGCCTTGAGTCTACACTGCCATATAATCCAGTTAAAATCAGATAATCTGTATTTTATAGGCAGTGTGGAAGAGGCCTAAGTGAGGCCTAACTCTGCCTGTCCCTTGGGCTGAGTGGGTTGCTAGGAGACCAAGTGGGTGGAGCTTAGCCTTCTAACTGGCAGCAATTGGATAAAAACAATTCTTCATCTCCCTCTAATTAGGACTTTATTTTTGTTTTCTTTTTGTTGTATGAACGTAGAGGCGTGGATGACGGGTTGTGCTGCCAAGTTTAGTGTTTCTGGGATGTGTAGTTTTGTTGCTTTGTCCTAGGCTGAAATTTCATTATCCTTTTATATATATAGATGTAATATATAACATACAATTAATATTATTATATGGTATTACTATTAGTATTATATTGTATAACATAAGATTATTATCAATATTATATGTATATACAATATATTATATTATTAAAACTGATATAAAAATAATTATTTTATAAAACTGAGGGCGGGGGCCAGGTAAATGACCTTGGAGGGCCGCATCCGGCCCCCGGGCCTTAGTTTGGGGACCCCTGGTTTAAATCATAAATGTAAGGCCTTCTTGTGGACCATCCTGAGAATTTCGGGGGGGGGGGGCTGAAGCCCCTCAAGTCCCCCCCTGGCTACATGCCTGGTATGCATGTAACTATGCCTCTCTCTCTGTCCGTCCATCCATCCATCTACGCAATGCTGCTTGTGCTCCTGATGTTGGTTCTCTTCCCATGACATGGCTGGACCACTGGAGCCTTTCTTCCTACCTTTTCTTGCTTGATGGCTTTTCTTCCTAGTCTTTGACAGCTGTCATTGTTTGGCACATGGTCAAGGAGTGTCAGGCCAGGTGTCCATCGCAGCACACTCACCCTCTTCTCTCTCTCTCTCTCTCTCTCCGCAGGGCTGGTCTCCTCGGACAAGGCCAGCGCGGCCTATCTCCTGAGCCACGAGGGCGGGGGGCAGGTGGCGGTCATTGCGGTGGGGGGGCCCTCCGAGTCCCTTGAGGCCCGGCCGGGGGCCCTCACCCTCCAGGTCCTCCACCGGAAGGGGTTCATCAAGATGGCCCTCACGCACGGGTAAGGGGGGGGGGAGGACCTCTTGTTGGGACTGCAACCATCTCGCCCGCTTCCTCTTGCATGATTGCCAGCTACTCCTTTTGGGTCATCTCCATGTTGGAAGTCACACAGGCAGAAGAAGATTCCCTTCTTCACTATGGAGAGGGACTTCTCCATCGTGGCCCCCCAGCTCTGGAACTCTCCCCGGGGAGATCAGGCAGGCCCCTTCCCTCCTTATTTTGCAGAAGAGCTCTTCCAACAGGCTTTGGCGACTGATTTCCTTACTTTGAGATTGCCCTGTTTGTCCATTCTGTTTTTATAGCATTTTTACTCCTTGCCGTATATAGTCTTTAGGTGTATGCCTCCTCCAGCACCTTAATGGGATAATAGTCCCTGGTACCTACCTCTTTCCTAGTCTGTACTGTATAAAACTATTTGCACTTTTCTGGTCCACTACCCCTTTTAGGAGCCAACCCAAGTTTTTATCAAAGTGTGCTTATTGTTTATTGGTATATGTGATTTTATTTGTTTATTATTTAGTTTTATTGCTGTGTTTTATATTGCTTGTTGCCTGGGCTTGGCCCCATGTAAGCCGCCCCGAGTCCCCTCGGGGAGATGGGGCGGGGTATAAAAATAAAATTTTATTATTATTATTTGATATCCAAAAAGAGGGGAAGACCCTTTTGTTTTATTTATTTATTTATTTATTTTATTAGACTTGTATACCGCTATTCCCAGTTTGGCTTGGAGTGGTTTACAGAAATAGATTAAAACAGTACGCTTAGCTTTAAAATAACAATAAAAACAGACATAGCCCCGAGTTTTAAGGTACCAGTGAGCTTCCCTTTGTCTTTGGCCTTCTTGTTCATTTTTCCTCACCATAAGGTGAGAAGGTTTCTCTCTTTCTCCTTACTAAGAGATGGAGAATCTTCTATTTTACTGGGTTGAGTCTTCTCCTTGATTTGAGCCTACCTTTAATTCTACCTAAGAAAGCCTGTCCCTGTGAGATGCTTCTTGCATGAGTTTTGTAAGTAATCCTACTTTGGAGGCCTGTTTGGGTCTCTGGTGTCGTAGTGCAAAGGGGACGGATGGAAGGAAAGGCTGGGACTGAATCCCTTGAAGTCCTTTCCGTATTTTTGTCCGGCCACCCTACTAGGAGGCTTGCACCTTCATTTTCCTTCTAATCCTAACAGGTTTGGTACCTGGACAGTCACCAGAGTGATTTCTCAATGAGGGAGAGGCTCTTTGTGGGGGAGGGGAGGGGACCCCCGCCCGGAGGGCCAATGGCCTGGTGGCGGGAAAGGAATGACCTTTGGGATCCCCAAGGGGCGGGGTGTTTGTGTTGGGGTCAAGTGCCCCTTCTTGACCCCTGACCTCTCCCTCACCCCCTCTTTTTCTTCAGGGCGGCGCTGGTGCCGGTCTTCTCCTTTGGGGAGAACGAGCTCTTCCTGCAGGTCTCCAACCCGCGGGGCTCCCTCATCCGGGCGGTGCAGGAGCGGCTCCAGAGGCTCATGGGGCTGGCGCTGCCCCTCTTCCACGCCCGAGGGGTCTTCCAGTACGACTTCGGGCTCCTCCCCTTCCGCAGGCCCATCCACACCGTTGGTGAGACGGCGAGAGAGTGAGCGAGTGGGCGAGAGAGAGTGAGCGGGAGTGAGAGTAACTGAGTGAGCAAAAGTGAGTAAGTAATCAAGTGAGTGAGCACATGAGTGAGCAAAAGTGAGTGAGAACATGAGTGAGCGAGCAAAAGTGAGTGAGCAAGAGAGAGCAAAAATGAGTGGGCAAGTGAGCAAAAGTGAGTAAGTGATCAAGTGAGTGAGCAAAAGTGAGTGAGAACATGAGTGAGCGAGCAAAAGTGAGTGAGCGAGAGAGCAAGAATGAGTGGGCAAGTGAGCAAAAGTGAGTAAGTGATCAAGTGAGTGAGCAAAAGTGAGTGAGAACATGAGTGAGCAAAAGTGAGGGACCACATGAGTGAGCGAGCAAAAGTGAGTGAGCAAGAGAGAGCAAAAATGAGTGGGCAAGTGAGCAAAAGTGAGTAAGTGATCAAGTGAGTGAGCACATGAGTGAGCAAAAGTGAGTGACCACATGAGTGAGCGAGCAAAAGTGAGTGAGCAAGAGAGAGCAAAAATGAGTGGGCAAGTGAGCAAAAGTGAGTAAGTGATCAAGTGAGTGAGCACATGAGTGAGCAAAAGTGAGTGAGAACATGAGTGAGCGAGCAAAAGTGAGTGAGCGAGAGAGCAAGAATGAGTGGGCAAGTGAGCAAAAGTGAGTGAGCAAGAGAGAGCAAAAATGAGTGGGCAAGTGAGCAAAAGTGAGTAAGTGATCAAGTGAGTGAGCACATGAGTGAGCAAAAGTGAGTGAGAACATGAGTGAGCGAGCAAAAGTGAGTGAGCGAGAGAGCAAGAATGAGTGGGCAAGTGAGCAAAAGTGAGTAAGTGATCAAGTGAGTGAGCAAAAGTGAGTGAGAACATGAGCGAGCGAGCAAAAGTGGGTGAGCGAGAGAGCGCAAAAATGAGTGGGCAAGTGAGCAAAAGTGAGTAAGTGATCAAGTGAGTGAGCAAAAGTGAGTGAGCGAGAGAGCAAGAATGAGTGGGCAAGTGAGCAAAAGTGAGTGAGCACGTGAGTGAGCAAGAGTGAGCGAGAGCAAGTGAGAGAGTGACTAAGAAAGTGAGCAGAGAGAGAGAGAGAGAGTCCCCACTTTCCCCTCCCCAGAAGGGGTCCCTGGTGATCAATGGCCCATAAAACTGTTTCTTTCCTGGTTTGAAGAAGGGTTACTTCCTTTTGCATGGTGGTGTCCTTACTTTGAAAGGAGTTGTTCTACTCCAGAAACATTGTTTTTGTGCCACAAACTCTGTTGAATGGGCTGAGACTCTTATGAGGAGATATTCTTTGGCAAACCATTGCGCAATGTGCTGCTGCAGGATGATGTGTCCCCCACCACCCCTGCAAAGACAAAGTTTGTGCAGTTTAATCAACTTTTTCCTAAATGTTTATAATGATAGAATCATTTAGGAAACGACGACATTGATAACCCTGGGCCAGAATCGTGCTGCCTCGTGTAGCCAGCAGCTTCCCTGCCCCCAGGCCCCGTCCAGCCTGACCCTTGGCTCCTGCCCCACTGGCTGCCAGTCTTGCCAGAGTCCGGCTGAGGCAACGCTCCCTCCCACTCCGTCCTGAGTGTTGCAACTCCCTGCAGCAGTGGGAGCCCAGAGGAGGGGGAAGGGGGGGGGGGTCTCTGGACTTTGCCCTATAGGCCTCTCTGTTCCCCTCTGGCCGCTTGGCTGTTGTTTCTCCCAAGTGTCTGACCGTCTAGGGCTAAGCAAAGGAGGAGAGAGAGAGAGAGAGAGAGAGAGAGAGAGAGAGAGAGAGAGAGAGAGAGAGAGAGAGAGAGAGAGAAGGGCAGCTGAAGACCCCCCCCCCCTTGCAAGGAGGTCACGGTGGGGGCATTTTTGTGTTGAAAGAAAAAGTGGGGTATAAACAAACATAATGTGTTGTCGAAGGCTTTCATGGCTGGAATCACTGGGTTGCTGTGATTTTTCCAGGCTGTCTGGCCATGTTCCAGCAACATTCTCTCCTGACGTTTTGCCTGCATCTGTGGCAAGCATCTCCAGAGGGTTTGCCTGAGGCAAATGGAGTGCATATATGCCTATGGAATAATGCCCAGGGTGGGAGAAAGAACTCTTGCCTGTTTAAAGCAAGTGTGGATGTTGCAATTAGCAAGCTTGATTAGCATTGAATAGCCTTGCAGCTGCAAGGTCAATCAGTGAGGGTGTCTGCATAGAGGAAGCCTGGCTGTTGTTGCCTGGGGGCATTCTTTGTTTAGGAGGGGTTAACTGGCAATTTGACTGTTTGGAGGCCCCCAGGCAACGGCAGCCAGGCTACCTCTATGCAGACACCCTCACCGATTGACTATGCAACATCATGGCCACTCAATGCTATTCAAGATTGTTCATTGCAACGTTCACACCACCTTCAAACTGGCAAGGATTTTTTTTCTCCCATCCTGGACATTTCAGAGAGAGAGAGAGAGAGAGAGAGAGATCTATATATGCATGCATGCATGCATGCATACACACACACACACACAGTAGAGTCTCACTTATCCAACACTCGCTTATCCAACGTTCTGGATTATCCAATGGATTTTTGTAGTCAATGTTTTCACTACATTGTGATATTTTGGTGCTAAATTCATAAATACAGTAATTACTACATAGCATTACTGCGTATTGAACTACTTTTTCTGTCAAATTTGTTGTTTAACATGTTTTGGTGCTTAATTTGTAAAATCATAACCTAATTTGATGTGTAATAAGCTTTTCCTTAATCCCTCCTTATTATCCAACATTCTGCCGGCCTGTTTATGTTGGATAAGTGAGACTACTCTGTGTGTGTGTGTGTGTGTGTGTGTGTGTGTGTATACACAGACACATCCACACACACACACACACCCTCCCTCCACTGGCCTCATTTCCAGACAAACCTCTGAGGATGCTTGCAACAGATGCAGGCGAAATGTCAGGAGAGAATGCTGTGGGTACAGACAGGCTGGAAAACTCACGGCAACACAATAAAATAATAATGCTTCCCTTTGGGGACGGACCCCTCCCTGTCTGACCCGCCTCCTTCTCTCCCCGCAGTGGGGGCCCCCATCCTGGTGCCCAAGACCCCCCACCCCTCCCGCGAGGCCATCGACGAGCTCCACGCCACTTACCTGCAGAGCCTGGTCCAGCTCTTCGAGGAGCACAAGGCCAAGTACGGCGTCCCGGAGGACAAGCACCTGGTCCTGGTCTAGATCCGGGAAAGGAGAAGAGCCAGCGGCCGGGATTGGGACCACGTACTTTTTCCTTCCTTCCTGGCAAGAGGAGGGGTGGCATTTGGAGACTGGGCACAGGTGGAGGGCGGCAGGCCTGCCTTAAAGGGGAGGGCCGGTCCTCCCTCCTTTGAAAGGCCACCTTCCTTCCTTCTCCTTCGGGATGGTGATGTTTCCCCACTACGATCAAGTGACTCCGTCCCGTGGTCACGGCCACAGGTGTGCAAAAGGGCGGCCTTATTGTCTCTCCTTCTTGCAGGAAATAAATTGGAAAATGAATCACCTCTGCCTTTTGTGTATCCAAGCCGAAGGGGAAGCTTCTCTGGGCAAAACTATAGGCGTAGCAGCAACAAAAAAGGTAAAGGTTTTCCCTGACGGTAAGTCAGTCTGACTCTGGGGGTTGGTGCTCATCTCAATTTCTAAGCGGAAGAGCCGGCGTTGTCCGTAGACACCTCCAAGGTCATGTGGCCACGGGCATGACTGCATGGAGCGCCCTTACCTTCCCTCCGGAGCAGTACCTATTGATCTACTCATACTCTGGGGGTTGGGGCTCATCTCCATTTCTAAACCAAAGAGCCGGCGTTGTCCATAGACACCTCCAACATCATGTGGCCATGGGCATGACTGCATGGAGCGCCCTTACCTTCCCTCCGGAGCAGTACCTATTGATCTACTCATACTCTGGGGGTTGGGATTCATCTCCATTTCTAAACAGAAGAGCCAGCGTTGTCGGTAGACACCTCCAAGGTCATGTGGCCATTGGCATGACTGCATGGAGTGCTGTTACCTTCCCACCGGAGCGGTACCTATTGATCTCACATTGGCATGTTTTCGAACTGCTAGGTTGGCAGGAGCTGGAGCTAACAGCGGGCGCTCACGCTGCTCCCGGGGATTGAATCTGGGACCTTTCGGTCTCCAGCTCAGAGCTTTAACTCACTTCGCCACCGGGGCTCCTGTGGGAAGGTAATGGCGTTCCATGCAATCATACCAGTGGCCACATGACCTGGAGATGTCTACGGACAATGCCGGCTCTTTGGCTTAGAAATGGAGATGAGCACCAACCCCCAGAATCAGTCACAACTGGACTTAACGTCAGGGGAAACCTTCATCTTTTTTAGCAGCAACAAACTTACCTACAAAACACACCTGTCTGGGTTACGCACCTGAGCATGGCTTCCCAGAGCCAAAGGGCCAGGTCTGGAGCCATAAAAGGGCAGCCTAGAGTTGGATCTATAAGTGTGTATGTATGTTTGCAAGCATACAAACAGCAGCAGGGATAGTCTGTTGACTTGGTGGGCCAGGTGTGGGCCCTCCCCTGTCCCAGTGTGGCATTGTCCTGGCCGGCAGGCAAATGTCCATTTAGCCCATTGCTTCTCATTGGAGGGAGTCAAGGGTGAGGGGAAGCCCACAGCTGAACTTTTCCTTTGCTTAACTTCATTGCTTTTGGCCTCCTAAACTGCAGCCAACAGCCCTGTGCCCTCAACATGTTGCAAGACCCCTTTGCGACATCTGAGGGACAAGCCAGGGACTTAAAGGGCAAGAGCGCTCGCAGGCCCACAGTGGGGAGTGGGTGCAGGCATTCCTGATCCAGGCCATCGGCATCTAAGAGTAGCCAAGCAGGTGTCCCTTGGAGGCCGCACCACAATCTGCAAGCTTTGCAGTCAATCACACCATGGAACAAAATTTGAATTTCTGAGTATTTTTCTTCGGGTGCAGCCACACTGTTGAATGAGCGCAGTTTGATACCGCTTTAACTGCCAGGGCTCAATGCAAAGGGATCCTGACATTTGTAGTTTTGCAAGGTGACCCTTGTGCTGTAGTTGGACAAGGTCTCACCAAACTACCACTCCCAAAGATCCCACAGCATTGAGCCCTGGCACTTCAAGTGGTGTCAAACTGCATTAACTCGACCCTGTGTAGACACAGCCTTAGGCAAGGAATATTCTTTAGAGGTGGTTTTGCCAGTTTTTTTATTTCTAAATCCCATCTCCCCTCCAACTGCGAACAAGGGCTGGCCCTGCTTAGCTTCCAAAACCTGGTGAGATTCGTACTCAAATTACACTTTGTTACAAAATTTAAAACATTTTCTGTTCCTGGTTTGAAAGTGTTATTTCCTGTTTAATTATGTTGCCATGACTTTGGAAGTACAGTACAGTGGTTGTTCCACTCCAGAAACTTTGTTTTTATGCATGCCACAAACTATGTTGAATTGGTTGAGACTCATTGGAAAACTAGGCCAAAAAGTGCTGCAGGGTGATGTCCCTCACAAAAAACAACATTTTTGTAGTTTAATAACCCTTTTCCATGTTTTTTTTTATGATAGTACCAATTAGGAAATGACATTTATAACCCAGGAACACAAATCGTGTTACATGGTGTAATAGGAGATTGTTGACTGCCTTGGAAAACTGGAAAGAGAGTGACCTCAAAGACCTTTGTCTTGACAGTGAGGGCAGTTCTTCAAGTGAGTCAAGAAGCAAGGTGTTCCTTGCCTCAAGTAGAAGTGGGATCTCCCTCTCAGTCCATGTGAGAAAGACCTTGGAGACTTCGTGGAGAACAAGTTGAACGTGAGCCAAGAGTGTGATGCAGCAGCTGAAAAGGCCAATGGGATGCTGGGCTGCATCCAATGGAGTCGAGTGTCCAGATTGAGGGAAGTCCTGGTGCCTCTCTGTTCGGCTTTGGTCAGACCTCTTCACCTGGAACCATAGTGTCCCATTCTGGGCAAAGCAATTAAAACGGGATAAGCTGGAAAGTGTCCAGAAGAAGAGGGAAACTGAAAGGATCAAAGGTCTGGAGACCATGAATAATCCCTCTGAGGAGCATCTTACAGAACTGGGTCTGTTTATCCTGCAGAAGAGAAAGCTGAGAGGAGACATGAGAGTCATGCATTGCTTACATATGTGAAAGGGTGTCAGAAGGAAGAGGGAGACAGCTTGCTTCCAATGGACTCAGTGCAGCCATGGGTTCAAATGACAGTAAAGAAGATTCCCCCTGAACATTAGGAAGAACTTCCTGAATGTAAGAGCTGTTTAGCAGTGGAACTCTCTGCCTCAGAGTCCAATGGAAGCTCCTTCCTTGGAAGCTTTTACACAGAGGCTGGATACCCATCTGTCAGGAGGGCTTTGATTGCTTTTCCTGCATGGCAGAGGGGGTTGGGTTAGATGGTCCACGTGGTCTCTTCCAACATCATCATTATTATTGTGACTGGATGGCCATCTGTTGGAGGTACTTTATTGTGTTTTTCCTGCAGAGTAGAATGGGGTTGGACTAGATGGCCCATGTGGTCTCTTCCAACTCTAGGATTCTATGACTTGACAGAGAGAAGGGGTCAAAGGAGGTCTTTGAGACTGGAATGTAAGTAGGGGGAGGGTGAGGGGGAGATCTACCCACTCATCTCTAGCACATGTAGCCATAAGAGAGGGGAATGGAAACAGCAGCTATCAAAATAATAATAATAATAATAATAATAATAATAATAATAATAATAATAATAATGGCAATTATTCTAATTATTGCCATCCCAGGTGACAGTCGCATTGACGAAAAACAACAGGAAAAACTCAGCCGCTCTCAGGACCTCAAGATTGAACTTCAAAGACTCTGGCAGAAACCAGTGCAGGTGGTCCTGGTGGTGATGGGCACACTGGGTGCCGTGCCAAAAGATCTCAGCCGGCATTTGGAAACAGTAGGCATTGACAAAATCACGATCTGCCAACTGCAAAAGGCCACATCATCAGAAAATACATCACACAGTCCTAGACACTTGGAAAGTGTCCGACTTGTGATTTTTTGATACGAAATCCAGCATATCTATCTTGTTTGCTGTGTCATACAATAATAATAATAATAGTAATAATACAGTAGAGTCTCGCTTATCCAACGTAAACGGGCTGGCAGAATGTTGGATAAGCGAATATGTTGGATAATAAGGAGAGATTAAGGAAAAGCCTATTAAACATTAAATTAGGTTATGATTTTACAAATTAAGCACCAAAACGTCATGTTATACAAGAAATTTAACAGAAAAAGTAGTTCAATACACAGTAATGCTATGTAGTAATTACTGTATTTACGAATTTAGCACCAAAATATCACGATATATTGAAAACATTGACTACAAAAATGCGTTGGATAACCCAGAATGTTGGATAAGCAAGTGTTGGATAAGTGAGACTCTACTGTAATAACTATCTTGTTTGCTGTGTCATAAAATAAAATAATCTTTATTTTTGATGGGAGGAGACCCCAGGGTGGGGCCATTTGGGAGGGGACCAGAGCAATTGGGGGGGGGGGGGCAACAGAAAACTCCAGACCAATGGGCCACACTTCCGGTTGGTGGTTAATGGGCCTTCCAGTCCAAAAGAGGACTTGGCCCCGCCCCTCTCTTGCCCACAGATGCCCCCTCCCCTCCCTGTCCGCCCCTACGAAGGAGGAGGGGGGGCAGTTGGGGGGCCAGGCTTGGGATAGGCTTCACTGTTGAGGCAGAGGAAGATGGTGAATTATTATTATTATTATTATTAATATTATTAATAATAATAATAATTAGAGTAACTTCTTACCCCGCTCTTCAGCCAATGAGTGAGGCTATTTTTAGGCCTCAGGGGGGCGGGAGGACCCTCTCTCCTGGGGGGGGGGGGGGGGGGCGAGGAAAGCTCTGAACGGACGCCGCGCTTTGTGGCAACGGTCCTGCGGGTTCGGACGGAACCTCTTTGGCCCAAAAGGCTTCCATAGAAACCCCGGAAGGAAGCCGGTGCGGGTGCCAGATAGGCCTCGGAGTGGGGGGGGGGGGGTGCCATTAAGGGGGGGGGGGCAGAGCGGGGGAGGGGGGGGTTCATGGGGGAGGGCTGTGAGGGCGAATATATTATTGCCCCCTTTCCTTTCGAGTGGGGAGGGGCGCCCGGCCCCGGCCTTGCGAGGGAGCCATTCCTCCAGGAGGGGGCGCTCTTGACCTTCCCATCGCCGGGCCCGACGTGTTCCTTCCTATGGTCACTGTCTGGGGTCAAAGTCCCCGCCGAGCGCCTTTCTGCGTCTGCTTCTGCGTGTTTGTGGGAGAGAGAGGGGGGGGGGGCGGCCTGACCTGGGAAGAGGAGGGGGAGGTCCAAACTCACAGCCCCCGCCCCTCCCCTTGCCTGCTCCGAGGAGGCGGAGACCTTTGACCCGCGGGAGGAGGCTGCAAAGTCCGCTCTGCTTCCTCCCACGTTGGGTCAAAGCCGGACAGAGAAGGGGGGGCAATGGCCGGGGGGGGGGGGCTGAAGCAGGTTTAGAAGGCCTGGGCACCTCCTCCTCCTCCTCTTTTTCTCCTCATAGACTCCTACTAAAGTTGGGAGAGGGCCCGCGGGCCATCCAGTCCAACCCCACCCTGCCACGAAGCAGGGAGACCTCACCCAAAGCACGCCCGACAGATGGCCATCCAGCCTCTGCTTCAAAGCCTCCACCACACTCCCTTGGGGCAGAGAGTTCCACTGCTAGACAGCTCTCTCCCACAGGGAGGAAGTTCTTCCTCATGTTCGGGTGGAATCTCCTTCCTTTCCTGGTGTTTGAAGCCCTTGCTCCACTTCGTCGGAGTCTCCAGGGCAGCAGAAAGGAAGCCCCCTCCCTCCCTCCTCCCTGGGACTCGCATCCTGATCCCTGGCCCTCCCCCTGTCTCCTCTCTCGCAGCCTTCTCTCCTGCAGGCTCAGCAGGCCCAGCTCTTTCAGCCGCTCCTCATAGGGATTCTTCTTCTCCAGACCCCTGATCCTTTGAGTCTCCCTCTTCCTCTGGACGCCTCCCAGCTTAGAGTCGACCTCTCCCTTCAATGGCGGTGCCCAGAATGGGACGCAGAGGGATTCCAGGTAAAGTGGTCTGACCAGGGCAGAGGACAAGAGAAGGACTCCGAGATCTTTTCCACGCGTCCTGCTGTCCAGCCAGGCCTCGTTCCCTGTGTTAGCTTCGCCATTCATCTCTCTCACCTGTGAAGACCCCCCTCCTTCTCCTTCTTCTTCTCCTTCTTCTTCTCCTTCTTCTTCTTCTCCTGCCTCAGAGTGTGGCCGAAGCTCCTTCCTTGGACACTCTGAAACAGAGGCTAGGTGGCCATCTGCCAGGGCTACTTCGATTGTGCTTTTCCTGCATGACAGGGTGGGCTTGGACTGGATGACTCACGTGGTCCCTTCCAACTCTTCTCCCCCCCCCCCTTCCTCCCCATTTCACACGACGCAGTAGGATAGATCGATGGGTGGGTGGAGGTGGGGGGTGCTTACCTCGGAGCCTGTCCAGCCCCCCAGCCTTCCTGGCAGGGTGGTCGGGATGACACGCGGGAGGGGGGGGGAACGAGCCTTGCCCTGCCCTGCCTTGCCCCCCCCTTTTTTTCTGGGCCCTTCTTGCGTGGAGATCAAAGGTTGGAAAGACTCCGTGCGCCTGGCCCCGCCCCGCCCCCGCACCTGCCCCGGGGACAAAGGGCGCGCGACGGGGCAGGGCGGGGCAAGGTGGGTCCACAGGTGGGACCCCCTCCCTCCCTCCCTCCCTCCCCTTCATCCCGGGATCCCGAGGGACAGGCTCCGCCAGGTGAGAGAGAGACCCCTCCCCAGCCCACCGCGCCCCTTGCTTACTCCATCTTCCAGCGAGGGAGGGGCGTCGCGCGTGGATTTCCCCCCTCCCATCCTGTCTCTCCTTCTAGGACCCCTCCTCCTCCGCCTCGAGTGGCAGTGACCCCACGACCCCTGCGCGACCTGCCACTGACGGGGGGCCACGATGCCTGCGCTCCGGAAGCACCTGGAGGCCCTCAGCGTCTTCCAGTGGGTGCTCACCTTCCTCTTCTTCGGTAGGTCCGGGACTGGGGGGGGGTGGGGGTGGGCGACCCCTCCTTCCCCCCTCCCCCTCCCTCCTCCCATTGCGGGAATATCTTCCAAGCCCAAGGCGGAGGAGGAGGATTATATTAGTATTATACATTATTATTATTATTATTACATTATTAGGACATATTATTATTGTAATACATCAGCATAATGCCAAGTTTTTAACTTTATGGTTTTTGTATACCTTATAACTGTATTCTCAATTCGCTTCTAACACTATAAATAAATTATACATTATTATATTATTATAAAATTATTATTATATTTATATTAATGGGGCCCCTGGTGGCACAGTGTGTTAAAGCGCTGAGCTGCTGAACTTGCGGACCAAAAGGTCCCAGGTTCAAATCCCGGGAGCGGCTTGAGCGCCCGCTGTTAGCCCCAGCTCCTGCCAACCTAGCAGTTCGAAAACATGCCAATGTGAGTAGATCAATAGGCAGGAAGATAACAGAGCTCCATACAGTCATGCCTATGGCCACATGACCTTGGAGGTGTCTATGGACAACGCCGGCTCTTCGGCTTAGAAAGGGAGATGAGCACCAACCCTCAGAGTCGGTCAGGACTGGACTTAACGTCATGGGAAAACCTTTACCTTTACCTTTACCTTAACCTATTAATATTAATAATGGGAGATATTCTGAGAGGATATAACATTCTCCCATCCTGCGCACCCCTCCGCACACACCTTGACCTGTCTCTCTCTCTCCCCCCCCCCCCCCCCCCCCCATTTCCCCCAGGTCTCTTCTTCTCGGCGCTGCTCCTCTTCCTGCTCTTCACCTCCTTCTGGCCCGTCTCCGTCCTCTACTTCGCCTGGTGGGCCGCGGACTGGGGGACCCCCGAGAGAGGCACGTGCCGAGCGACGCCCCCTCCCTCCAGAGGCGGAGCCGCTTCCGCTCTGGCTCCCCTCGCCCCCCCCCCCCCCCCATTCCCACCACAAACAGCCGCAGAAGGGCCAAATCTTCAAAGAAAGAGTCTCATAAATAAGCAAATAAGTATTTATTAATTTATTAGATTCCTTCTTTTAACTCGGACTGGATGGGCATCTGTTCGGAGGGCTTTGACGGTGTGTTCCTGCATAGCAGAAGGGCTGGACTGGGCGCCCCTGGTGGTATCTTCCAGTTCTAGGATTCTATGACTTACCTCTCAGGATAGTTCAAGCCTGGGCCAACTCCTGGGGAGCAGGATGAGCTCCCGCTGTTAGCCCCAGCTTCTGCCAACCTAGCAGTTCGAAAACATTCAAATGTGAGTAGATCAATAGGTACCGCTCCGGCGGGAAGGTAACATGACCTTGGAGGTGTCTACGGACAACGCCGGCTCTTCGGCTTAGAAATGGAGATGAGCACCAAGCCCCAGAGTCAGACTCAGACACGACTGGACTTCAGGTCGGGGGAAACCCTTGACCTTATGACTCATCTCTCAGGATGGCTCAGGCCTGGGCCAACTTCGGCCCTCGCTCCAGGTGTCAGGAATGGTGGGAGTCAAAGCCCAAAATACCTGGAGGGAAGACCGAAGTTGGCCCAGGCCTGGGATCGCTTATATTTATAAGAATGTGAAGAACAGAGGCAGAATAAACACAACTGTAAAGCTTGTACACAAACAGAGGGGATGCTGCCTTCCCTCTGCACATGCCTGGGTGTCTCGGAATGGGTCGGGCTCGGAGAAGAGATGGGGGGGGGCTCCCCAGCACAGACAGGCAGGCAGACAGACAGACACTGGGACGGACCCTCTAGGCAGGGCCGTAGCCAGAAATTTTTTCGGGGGGGGGGGGGTTTAACCCCTAGCACACACCCCTCCCGCTACAAACCTGTCAATATCTGCTTGAGATAGTGCCTGGAGGGACTCTTAATGTTTTGCGTCTCATAGACTTAGCATGGGGATTTGGTTAACCAGTTAAAATTCATGAGTAAACCAGTTTTTTTTTATAACCTGAAAAATTTCGGGGGGGGGGGGTTTGAACCCCTAAAACCGCCCCCTCGCTACAGGCCTGCCTCTAGGTGACGGACTCCTCTCTTTGATTGACAGGCGGCCGCCGGAGCGACTGGATGCGGCGCTGGAGGATCTGGGAGCTGCATCGGGACTACTTCCCCATCAAGGTGCGGTGGGAGGGGCGGGGGTGGGTGGGTTGGTTTGATGGAGAGGGTCTCCATCTCCAGCCCCGCGCCGGTGAGTTCCGCCGGTGAACTCGTTTATTTATTTATTGTATTATTGATTGTATTAATTATTAGTTATTATTGTTATTATTATTGTTTATTGTTTATTATTTATTTTATGATGGTGATTTTGTCAGCTGGTGAAGACGGCGGAGCTGCCGGCGTCGCGGAACTTCGTGGTGGGCGCGCACCCGCACGGGATCATCTGCGCGGGCGCGTTCTCGGCCTTCTGCACGGAGGCCACGGGCTTCTCGCGCCTCTTCCCGGGAGTCCGCCCGCACCTGGCGCTCCTGGCCGGGCTCTTCCACCTCCCCGTCTACCGCGAGTACATGATGAGCTCCGGTGAGCGGCAGCGGGCAGTGCGCATGCGCGGGGAGGGAAGGGAGCGGAGGGCAGGAAGGAAGGAAGGAAGGAAGGAAGGAAGGAAGGAAGGAAGGAAG